>NC_088866.1:24458742-24502394 GCF_032884065.1 Artemia franciscana
GAGGGGTTGGGGGGGGGGGGGTAAATTCTGAAAATTAGAAAAAATGAGGTATTTTTAACTTACGAAGGAATGATTGGATCTTAATGAAATTTGAATTTTGGGGAGAATATCGTGTCTCAGAGCACTTATTTTAAATCCCTATCGGATCCGGTGACATTGAGAGGAGTTGGGGGGAGCCTAAAATCTTTGAAAACGCTTAGAATGGAGGGATCGGGATGAAACTTGGTGGGGGAAAATGAGCACAAATCCTAGAATACGTGATTGACATAACCAGAACGGGCCGCGCTCTCTTTGGAGGAAGTTGAGGGGAAAGTTAATCCTGAAAAAATTAGAAAAAATGAGTACGAGACCAGATTAAATTAGAAATAGTCATTTATCCGATTCGAATGTCTGTGGGGGGGGGAGTGGAGGGACTTTTAATTCCAAAAATGAGGTACTTTTAACTTACGAGTGGGAGATCAGATCTTAATGAATTTTGATATTTAGAAGGACCTCGTGACTCAGAGCTCTTATTTTAAATCCCGACCGGCATTGAGCCTCTGATTTTCCTTTTAAAGCAATCTATTGATTCTTAAAATTTTGCTAGAGCTCATACCATATGAGCTCTTGGCTCTTCTTGACCTCGTCACAAGTGCCATATGAGCTCTTGTTTTTGGTGAATAGTATATAAATATAAGTAGTTTCAAAAATTTATTAAATACTCCTAAGTGGTTTCCTTTCTCCCTTACCTGTATTTATGACCCCAGGGCAAGGGTGCCCAATGTTTATTATGTATCTTCAGGAACATATCACTTTAAATGACATTAACTTAATAGTATATGCATTACTCTGTAAAGCAAAGTATATGATTACTCCGGTTCCAAACCGGGGTAATCAGTCATTTATGAACGAGCCTATTAATCATCAACTATATGAGATATTGGGGAAAAACCAAAATATTCTAAGATACGGCACTATTAGGAATAAAATGCGATTCCGTGGAACTAAAATGGACGGATAGCCAACAACCTTAGATAAAAAAAAATGTTCATACATTTTATAGGCCTACAATCGGTGTTTCTTTACTTTTAAAGGCCAATATTGTTTAAAATAATGTGTTTTTAAGAATAATGTTCTTTTTAAAAATAATTTTCTTTAAAAAAATAATGTTCATACATTTTATAGGCCTACAATCGGCGTTTCTTTACTTTTAAGGCCAAACTGTTATCTGCTTTGTAACAGCTTTGTAACCTAACCAATTCCAGTTCGTATGAAGCGTATGAAGTATATTGCCTCAAGGTGTTGTTACCAATTATACATGTTTTCAACTTCCTTTAAAATCTGGTCGTAATGCTAGGGAGATGTCAAGATTCTTAATGATATTCTGGCAAACCCCTCAAGGAGTGCTTAAGCCAATGAGAAAGGAGGAAATCTTGAACATTAGAAATTATTGCTAAAAATCATCTCTTATAGCTACAAACTTGAAAATCTTTGGGATTATTTATTGGTATAAGATCTACAATACGAAACAAAAATCAAGGCTGTATGATTAGTAAAACCCTTTTAAATAGTACAGAAAGAATATCTTAAATGGCCAATTTTAAAGAAAACTGATGATAATAAAAAAATAAAATTCATGGCGAAAAATTTTGGAAACTTGTGGCAAATCGAGAGGCTACTTTTCAATTCTCTACCTCTTCTAAAAGTAGTTTTATTACTACTTTTAAAAATTAGAGGTGTCCCCACTAATTAATTTTTTATGAAGCTCTAAAGAAAAAAAAATGCAAACATGTTCGGCCTATTCATGTTAAAGCTTTCAATGAAGCCACAGCAATTTTTTCATCAAAGAATCTGCTCGTGTCTGTTGTTAATACACATTTCACTGCTATAGGAAAATAGCATTGGCTTCAAACCTGGGAGAATGACCTTAATAAATAACAAGAGGCGTAACAGCTGCATAAAAGAGGAAGAACTTACGTTTTTACAATAAATCGATTTACAGTAACCCCGTTCTAATTGCATGCAGCAATCTTGACACTGAGAGAACGCATTTCCGTGAAAAGACGCCGAGGTACTTCAACAAGTGAGATTGCATAACGGCCTACTCACTCACTTCCAGTGAACGCTTTGTTCGGGGAAAATCAGTAAAAGCTATGAACTCAATTTTTGAAATATTCACAGATAAACCCATGCTGCAATATCTTCTGCAAACTTGTGAGGTTAGTTTCGCCATTGACCGAGAATCACGATATCTTTTCGAATAGAATAAATGGCGAAAACTAGCAAGATTCCAGATTCCATTCTTTTTCATACCTCATGCTCACAGGCAAGATGCACTAGCCATCTACTACTGCTCTTAAATTTTTATCAAACAGTTCGTGGTAACGAACTGTAGTAAGGAGCGAGCCGGCTCAATAGTAACCGAAACCCTAAAAAATGGATTTTTGATACCAATAGTTACATCAAAAGAATTGCATTTTAATGCTGATTTTAAATGTCTAAGTTTCATCAAGATCAGTTATACCCATCAAAAGTTACGAGCCTGAGAAAATTTGCCTCATTTTAGAAAATAGGAAGAAACACCCCCCAAAAGTCATACAATCTTAACGAAAATCACACCATCAGATTCAGCGTATCAGAGAACCTTATTGTAGAAGTTTCAAGCTCCTATCTACAAAAATGTGGAATTTCGCATTTTTTGCCAGAAGACAGATCACGGATGCGTGTTTATTTTATTTTTTTCCCAGGGGTGATAGTGTCGACTGAGTGGTCCTAGAATGTCTCGAGAGGGCTCATTCTAACGGAAATTAAAGGTTCTAGCGCCCTTTTTAAGAGACAAAAAAAATTGTAGGTTACCTAGACCCCCTCCCACGCTCATTTTTTCCCAAAAGTCACCAGATCAAAATTCTGAGACAGCCATTTTATTCACCATAGTCGAAAAACCTAATAACTATGTCTTTAGGGACGACTTACTCCCTCGCAGTCCCAGTCGGAGGGGCTGCAAGTTACAAAGTGTTTACATACAGTAATGGTTACTGGGAAGTGTACGGGCGTTTTCAGGGAATTTTTTTCGGTTTAGGGAGGAGAGTTGAGGGGGGGGGGGTTACGTGGGAGGATATTTCCATGGAGAAACTTCTCATGGGGGAAGAGAATTTTAATGAAGGGGGCGCAGGATTTTCTAGCACTATTCGAAAAAGCAATGAAACAATAAATATGAAAAGTTTTTTCTTCTGAAAGTAAAGAGCAGCATTAAAACTTAAAACGAAAAAAAATTATTACACATATGAGGATTTTACCTCCTCGTCATACATCACTCTTTACGCTAACGTATTTTTAAGAATTTAAACTATTTATTCTACGGCCTTTGAGTTTCAGAGATCATTCTTAAGGAATTGGAACAAAATCTAAGCTTTAGTGTAAAGAGCGAGGTATCGACGAGGGTTGAACCCTTTCATATACACAATAAAAACATACAGATATAGAAGGTCGTTACGTAAGTTAATCCGTAAGTTACGTATATTTTTTACCAATGAAAACGTTTGTAAAAAAATAAATGTTCTAGTTGCTTTTTAAGTAATCAAAAACCTTTTTCTCAAAATCTTCCGATTAATTGCAATTAATTAATATTCAAATTTCTTTTTAATTATTTATGTTCGGAGGGCCAAAATCAAAACATGCATTAATTCAAAAACGTCCAGAAATTCAATAAAAAAAAAACATGTTTTTTAAATGAAAGTAAGGAGCAACATTAAAACTTAAAACGAACAGAAATTACTCCGTATATGAAAGGGGCTTTTCCTCCTCAACGCCACGCTCTTTACCCTAAAGTTTACTTTTTCTCTTGACTCTATTTTTAAAACAGTAAGAAACCTTAGCGTAAAGAGCGGGGCGTTGAGGAGGAAAAGCCCCTTTCATATACGGATTAATTTCTGTTCGTTTTAAGTTTTAATGTTGCTCCTTACTTTCATTTAAAAAAAACTGTTTTTTTTATTGAATTTACAAAAGAGATATAACGTTCTTTTTAATACCCTATTTGCTAACACTTAGATATAAAAGTAACGGGCTGAAGTTTATTTTTTATTATATTTTAATCGATCAACCCTTTATTTGCAGCAGTAGGCTATACAATAAAATGTTTATGAAGCCTTTTCAAAAGCGACAGAGATACAAAGAGGAATGGAAAGAGATGAGGAAAAAAGAGTGAAAAATCGTATAAGAAATACGCACATTAGATAACGTTATCAAACAGTTTGTGGTAACAAACTGTAAGGAGCGACCCGGCTCAATAGTAACCGAACGTCTAAAAAACGGAATTTTGATACCACTAGATATATCAAAAGAAATTGATTTTTATGCTGATTTTAAATATATAAGTTTTATTAAATTTAGTCTTACCCGTCAAAGATTACGAACCCGTTAAAATTTGCCTTATTTTGAAGAATGGGGGAAACATCCTTCTAAAATTCATGAAATCTGAACGAAAACCACACCATCGGATTCAGTGTATCAGAGAATCTTGCTACAGAGATTTCTCCTAGCACATCCAGAAGCACCAAACTCGCCAAAGCACTTAACTCCACCACCGAACTCCCCCAAAGAGAGCGGATCCAGTCCGGTTACGTCAATCACGTATCTACGACATTTATAAGCGTTTTCCAAGATTTCCGGTTTTCCGCTCCAACTTCCCCCAATGTCAAAAGATCTGGTCAGGATTGGAAAAAAAGGCCCTGAGACACGAGTTCCTTCAAATTATCAAATTTCATTAAGATCCGGTCACCCATTCTTAAGTTAAAAATATCTCAATTATTTTAATTTTTCAAATTAACAACCCCCACCTCCCCCAAGGAGAACGGATCCGTACCCATTATGTCAATCTCGTATCTATAACTTGTGCTTATTCTTCCCATCAAATGTCATCTCGGTCTCTCCACGCTATGCGTTTTCCAAGATTTCCGGTTTCCAAGATTTCTGTTTCCCCCTCCAACCCTCTATGTCCCCAGATCCGATTCGAATTGAAAATGGAGCATCTGAGACATAAGATTCTTCTATGTATCAAGTTTCATTAAGATCCGATTACCCATTCGTAAGTTAACTCGATTTTCACGTTTCCCCAGAATTCCAGTTTCCCCCTCCAACTCCCTTCTATGTCACCAGATCTGGTCATAAAATGAGAGTTCTAAAGCACGAGATCCTTCTAGATATCAAATTTCATTAAGATCTGATCACCCGTTCGTAAGTTACAAATACCTCATTTTTTCTAATTTTTCCGAATTACTCCCCCCTCCCTAACTCCACCAAAGAGAATGTATACGGTCCAGTTATGTCAGTCACCTGTCTTGGACTTGTGCTTATTCTTTCCATCAAGCTTCATCCCGATCTCTCCACTTTAAGCGTTTTCCAAGATTTCCGGTCCCCCCCCCCTAATAACATTGGATCCGGTCGGAATTTAAAACGAGAGATCCAAGTTTCGAAGTCCTTCTAAATATGAAATTTCATTAAGATACGATCCCTCTTTCGTAAGTTAAAAATGCTTAATTTTTTCTATTTTTTTAGAATTAACCCTCCCCCTCCAACTCCCCTAAAGAGAGTAGACCCGTCCTAGTTATATCAGTCCCGTATCTAGGACTTGTGCTTGTTTTTTCCACCAAGTTTCATCCCGATCCCTCCACTCTAAGCTTTTTCCGAGATTTTAGGTTCCACCCCCCCCCAACTTCCCCTTTACCAGATCCGTTCGGGAATTAAAATAAGAGCTCTGAGACAAGATATCCTTCAAAATATCAAACTTTCAATAAGATCCGATCACTCCTTCGTAAGTTAAAAATACCTCATTTTTCTAATTTTTCAGAATTAACCCTCCCCCCAACTCCCCCAAAGAGAGCAGATCCGTTCCGGTTATGTCAATCACGTATCTAGGACTTGTACCTATTTTTCCTACCAAGTTTCATCCCTACCCCTCCACTCTAAGCGTTTTCCAAGATTTTAGGTTCCCCCCTCAATTCCCCCCAATGTCAACGGATCCAGTCGGGATTTAAAATAAGAGCTCTAAGACACGATATTCTTCAAGATCCGATCACTCCTTCGTAAGATAAAAATACCTAATTTTTTCTAATTTTTCAGAATTAGCCCCCCCCCCCTAACTCCTCCAAACAGAGCAGATCCGTTCCGGCTATGACATTAACGTATCTAGGACTTCTGCTTATTTTTCCACCGATTTTCATTCCGATCCCTCCACTCTAAGCGTTTTCCAAGATTTTAGGTTCCTCCCCTCTAACTGCCCCCAATCTCACCGGATCTCGTCAGGATTTAAAGTAAGAACTCTAAGGTACGATATCCTTCCAAACATCAAATTTCATTAAGATCCCATCACCTGTTCGTAAGTTAAAAATTCTTCATTTTTTCTATTTTTTCCGAATTAACCCCCTCCCCCCCCCCAGATGGTCAAATTGAGAAAACAACTTTTTCTAATTTAATCTGGTCCGATCCCTGATACGCCTGCCAAATTTTATCGTCCCAGCTTACCTGGAAGTGCTTAAAGTAGCAAAATCGGGACAGACCGACAGAATTCTCGATCGCTATATGGCACTTGGTTAGTACCAAGGGCCATACAAAAAAGGTTAGTAGTTGTTCTAATTGAACGAGTGTTGTGTTTTAGGAGTTTGTTTAAAGAATTGGGACGAAGTTTAGACTTTAGCGAAAGCAGCGAGGTGTTGAGGAAGGGGCAACCCCCTCGTGTATATAACAATTTCTGTTCGTTTTAAGTTTTAATGTTACTCCTTACTTTCAGTTGAGAAAACTTGTTTTATTAAAATTTATTTTTGATCATTTTTCAAATAAAGCCAGGATACCTGGCTCGACATTCAGGGAAAAATCCTCCTCCCCACAGAAATAGCCTCTGGGTGATACAATCCTGGCAAAAAATTTACTCACAAAAAAATTAAAAATATAGGTTGAGTTTTGGTTATATCTGACGCTACTCATCCTTAGTTATCCTAAGTTTATCAGGATTACTAGATGTAATTTATCTGATAACTAGCCCACAGCGTTTCAAACAGTAATCCAGCAAACCTCTGAAGTCATTTACGTCTAGTTAAACACCAAGGATAAGTAATTGTCCTTATCAGAGGCAAAATTTACCCTGGACAATTACCCTAAGCATCTTCACGTCTTAGAGTGCTTTCGAGCATCCCTTATCCAGATTTTTAACTTTGTTATTAACTTCCCCGGATGTAATCCGTAAATATATAACAACAAACACTTATTCGGCAATTTGTCAACTGAAAGACTATAGGCAACTTGGTGAATAACATCATTAATTTCTTTAACTCTGCTGCAATCACAGCTTACTTACCAAACCTTAAAGGTGTATCATATTTTACCATTACTATCCCTTTTTCTCTAAATATAATTTCATTTAAACTTCTCTAAGGTTGAGTTTCGGTTATATATGACGCTGCTCATCCTTAGTTATCCTAAGTTTATCGGGATTACTAGATGTAATTTATCTGACAACTAGCCCACAGCGTTTCAAGCAGTAATCTAGCAAATCTTTGATGTCATTTACGTCTAGTTTAACACCAAGGATAAGTAATTGTGCTTGTCAGAGGCAAAAAGTTTACCCTGGACAATTACCCTAAGCATCTTCACGTCTAAAATAGAATTAGTAAAGAGAAAGCAAGACGCATGAATATATTTCGTGTAGGAGGTCTGGCTAACTCACCCAGTGTAAAACTTCCCCAGAAAAGTTCACCCCGTGAAAACTTCCCTCTAAAAATCCTCCCAGCAGAAAATTCATCCTACCCTCCCTTCCCAAAATGTATACATATTTCCAAGAAGCAAATAAAACAATGGATAAATTTCATAGCTTAAAAACCTTTCCTCAGGAAATGTAAGGGGTTAATTTATGTCTAAAGACATAGTTATTGGGATTTTCAGTTATGCTGAAGAAAAAAGCTATTTCAAAATTTTGATCGGACGATTTTGGGAAAAAAGTGGTGTGGAAGGAGGCCTAGTGGCCCTCCAGTTTTTTTGGTCGCTTAAAAAGGGCACAGGTATTTTTGATTTCCGTTATAATGAGCCCTCTCTCGAAGTTTTAGGTCCACTGGGTCGATGCGATCACCCATTGAAAAAAAAAAAAAACAAAAAAACAAGAAACAAATTAACACGCATCCGTGATCTTTCTTCTGGTAAAAATTACAAAATTCCGCATTTTTGCAAATATGAGCTTAAAACTTTTAAAGTAGGGTTATTTGATACTTTGAATCCAATGTTGTAATTTTCATTAAAAATTCTGTAACTTGGAGGGGGTCTTACCCCCTTTTTCGAGAATCAGACAAATTTTCTCAGGCTCCTAGCTTTTGATGGGTAAGACAAAATTTAATGATACTTATGTACTTGGAATCAGCATAATAAGCCAATTCTTTTGATATATCTATTGGCATTAAAATTCCAATTTTTTTAAAGTTTTTATTACTATTGAACCGGGTCACTCCTTACAGTTCGTTACCACGAACTGTTTGATGAAAATCCAAATAGAGGTCATTGAAATATTGATCGTTTTTTCTATATTACCAAAACTATTGTATTCACAAAACTTCACAGTTTGATGAACTGTAATTAAACAAATAGAAAAAAGTTTTCCAACTAAAGTAAAGAGCAAGCTTAAAACTTCTAATTTCTTATTGTTTTCCAAATCATACCCAGCCTTAACCAAGATAAAATTTGAGGTACCGATCCACTGAACCCCTGGTTAATTACTTTTAAAATGTGTAAATGATAATTGTACATTGATAAGTACCGCACTACGTTTAAATCTGCAATATCTATTTTAGATACAATTTGAACATGCTTCAAAAATTAGATGAATAGCATTTTTGGTAAAAAGTCCTTGTTAATACTACTACTAAAGAATTTTGGTTGGATGAAAAGCAGTATTATTGTTTGTATGGACAAAAATTATGTGAGACTTTTCACCTTCTACATAACTGAAGCCATCAAAACCTCTAAAATATGATTTTCTTATCAATAAATACATTAAAGTTATTCATATAAATAAAAAACAAAACTAAATAACACCCTTTAAAATTGCTCAAAACTAAGTTTCAAGCAGTATTTGCCATCCCCAAGAAGTTTCCTGGCAGGGTGATGATGGACTGTCTTGCTTTTTCTACCTCTGCGCTGGTAGATTCTAGAAATGTAACATTTTAGCTGCATGGAGAAACAATTTAATTAATTCCTACTCCTACCCTACCTCTTTCATCATTTTTCTAAAACCTCATGAAGAGTAAACAATTTTTCCATTAAATATACTTTTTAAGGAATCTATCCTACACCACCTAAACAATAACTCACCCCCCTCATTATAGCTGATAAGCAAATACAGATTACCAAAAGTAGCCTAATTTCATTACAAATACAGCGAATCAACTTAAATCCTGTACTGAATCAACTTGAATCCTGTACTGCTACCATGTGACATTACTTCTTTTTTAATTTGGAAGCCTAAAATGTAGTTATTGATACGTCAAAATCAATTACCTCATTAGAATTTTAAATTGATTGCAAATTCGTCCTCTTCAGGGTAAAGTCGTAGTTCGGTGCCCTAAAATAACATGAAAACAAAACTTTCCCCTGAAAAAAGAGCTTTAAATTTACGTTTGAATGAGCTCCTTCCCAATTATCTTGGACCTTCGGTTTGATACAATCACCCTTGGGAAAAAAACAAAACAACGCATCGACGATGTTTCTTCTGAAAAGAAGAAACAAAATTCCACATTTTGAAAATTGAAGCTTGAAACCTCTACGGTAGGGCTCACTGATATAATGAACCTCATAAAGGGTTTTCAATAAGATCGCTCAATTTTTTGGGGATGTTTCCCCTTTTTTCAGAAATTCGGCAAATTTTCTCAGGCTTTTGGTTTTGGGTGGGTAACAGTAAACTGAAAGAATTTTATATATTTAGAATCAACATAAAAAGCCAATACTGCCGGTATTGCAATTGCCATGAGAATCCCATTTTTAGTTTTGGTGAATGTTGGTCCAAGTCACTTTTTACTTCCTGTTTTTAATCACAAACTATTTGATGAGATTCTCTTGTGACGAAATTTTTTTAAACCTGTTAATTTTATTTAGTTGAATAGGACAGCAAAAAATAAAGAAAGCTGATTTGACAGCTGGATAGTAAGCTTAAATTTTGTTTTTCTTCCGCTCTTCTATTTTTTTAGTGTCTGAATATATAACAGATTTCATACCGAGGGGAGAATTGTCCCGTTATGAAAGAGGTACATTTTACAAAGCCGTACTAAAATCAAAACGTGGTATCTATGTAGGCAGAATGATTTTTGAGCATCTCTACTCCTTCTATAAACTATTCTAAGGCGTAGAAAATTGTATAAAGATAATTCTGCATCTGTTATAATCTACGGAAGCACTAAAGTTTTCTATAATTTCGGTTTGAATTTGATTTTCTTTTAAATTAAATACATAATAACTAAACATATTACTAACTAAATTAATTGATCCCTTTACCAGGAATCCTTGTCGTTTAAAATTTTCTGTATTTTATTTCATTTTGCACACAATTTAGTTACTCTTTTTAATTGAAAGTTTTTCCAATAAGCATTTAAAACAAACTTATTCCTACGAAAAAAAATTCCTGAAATATATTCCCTGTCACCCAACCACCACTGATATTTTGACACTCGCCCCCCCCCCTAGATAATTTTCCGCCGGCACCCTTGGAATGACTATGAAAAATTTGTTTGATTTTTTCTCCGCCAGTTAAATCTAGCATATGACACATAATCGAGTTTCCAGTGGGAAATAATTTTTTTTCGGAGTAATATTTTCTCCAAACGTTATCTGTTTTCCCCTATGTTGCAAGCCATTGAGGCTTTTGAGAAAGGACTTGAGTTTTACTTTTTGATTCTGTATTTAAATGAAGAAATCCTCAATCTCAAGACTTGTATAATTAAAGCCGAGTATACACATTAGGTTAGGAATCCTTAAAAACATAGGACTTTCAAAATTCTGTAAAAAAACAACTACCTTGAATCACTGAAATGAGAGCAAAACTTAATTCAAGATTCAACAAATATTCACCAATTAACGGACGCAGCCTTAGACGAAGAACAGTACTGTGAAACATGTTGAAGCTTAGCATTTAAATCTTTCGTTTGAAGCAACCATAGCGAAATTATCAAACAGTTCGTGGTAACGAACTGTAGTAAGGAGCGTATCAGAGAACCCTACTGTAGAAGTTTCAAGCTCCTATCTACAAAAATGTGGAATTTTGTATTTTTTGCCAGAAGACAAATCACGGGCGCGTGTTTATTTGTTTGTTTTTTTTTGTTTTTTCCAGGGGTCATCGTATCGATCAAGTGGTCCTAGAATGTCGCAAGAGGGCTCATTCTAACGGAAATGAAAAGTTCTAGTGCCCTTTTTAAGTGACCAAAAAAAATGGGTGGCATCTAGGCCCCCTCCCACGCTCATTTTTTTCCCAAAGTCAACGGATCAAAATTTTGAGATAGCCATTTTGTTCAGCATAGTCGAAAACCAGAATAACTATGTCTTTGGGGATGACTTACTCCCCCAAAATCCCTGGGGGAGGGGCTGCAAGTTACAAACTTTGACCAGTGTTTACATATAGTAATGGTTATTGGGAAGTGTACAGACGTTTTCAGGGGGATTTTATTTTGTTTGGGGTTGGGGCTGAGGAGAGGGGCTATGTTGGAGGATCTTTCCTTTGAGAAATCTGACATGGGGGAAGAAAAATTCAATGACAAGGGCGCAGGATTCTCTAGCATTACTATAAGAAAACAATGAAAAATAAACATGAAAACGTTTTTTCAAATGAAAGGAAGAAGTAACATTGAAACTTAAAACGAACAAAGATTATTACGCATATGAGGGGTTCTAAAAATACTTTAGCATAAAGAGCGAGGTATTTAGGAGGAGATAAATACCTTGCTCTTTATGCTAAAGTATTTTTAGTAATTTCAACTATTTATTCTACGGCCTTTCTGATTCAGGGGTCATTCTTAAAGAATTGGGACAAAACTTACGATTTAGTGTAAAGAGCGAGGTATTAACGAGGGTACAAACCCCCTCGTATACATAATAAAAATATAAGGTTATGAAAGTTTGTTACGTAAGTTAATTCTTAAGTTACGTATATTTTTTACTAATAAAAACGTTCGTTAAAAATTAAAAGTTCTAGTTGCCTTTTTAAGTAACCGAAAAATTGAAGGGCAACTAGGCCTCCTTCTCCACACCTTATTTCTCAAAATCGTCTGATCAAAACTAAGAGAAAGCCATTTAGCCAAAAAAAGAATTAATATACAAATTTCATTTTAATAATTTATGTGCGGAGAGCCAAAACCAAACACGCATTAATTCAAAAACGTTCAGAAATTAAATAAAAAAAAAACTAATTTTTTTTAGCTGAAAGTAAGGAGCGACATTAAAACTTAAAACGAACAGAAATTACTCCGTATATGAAATGAGTTGTCCCCTCAGCAATCCCTCGCTCTTTACGCTAAAGTTTGACTCTTTGCCACAATTCTACTTTTTAAAACAATTAAAAGCTTTAGCGTAAATAAACCTCGTAACATTATTTTCCGCTACACACAACACCTGCTGTAAATAATTTTTAAAATTGTACAGCTTTTCGGTTAAATAGTGAATATACGCACTTGTATAAATCGTGTTAATCGTGGACTCTATGAAAGGAGGTAAAGGCTGAAAGTTTGAATTGATTAGGGTAGAGATTAAGCTTGCACGGCTCTGTCGGTCTTAGGCAGCTTGGTGCTGCAGTAAGTTGTTAGTAGTAGTAGTAGCTTATGATGATTTGACAATTCATAAAATAAGAAGACCAATCACTATATTCTCCAGAACCCATATCACACAAATGAAATACTATTAGCAGTGATTATTTATAAAAAATGTATTTAATTAGCTCCTTCCACAGCTAAATTAACATGGTTTATTGAGTTAAAGATTAAAGCAAGCCAAATCCGGCACTTAACGCTGAATCGACATTTCTAAAGCATCGTAAATTAAACACACTTAATGAATTACAAGCAAAACTGAGCTTTGGTGGCTGGGGTGCCACCTGGTAACAGCACGATTTCGGTAAATTGATGGTAAACACTTTGGTATTAGCACATAGGGCACTTTTATAGACTAATGTTTCTTAGTAAATCCTATAGACGTTTCACCCATTTTCATAGACCTAGGAAGATAATCATGTAGTGGCGCAGTGGGACTAATTACTGCTTGATAATATGGGACTTGGAGTTCAATCTCCGCACCTGCAAGACCCACAATTTTATTCTGATGATGAGATTATGCGAAAGCATCGATACTAATCCAAACAATAAAAGAAGGAGAGCTTGGAAGGTATTAATTGACCCTTAGTAGCTGGAGGATGTGAATTCTTCCCCTAAAATTTCGCAATTTCGGCAATTCAGTTTTCCACCTAGTCCTCTAATATTCCATAGCACCTCTTATAAAAGAAATTTCCTCCGCTTTATAAGAACTTGAAAGATATCAACTAAAGCTTAGTATCTGGAGGGTGTGTCTTCTTTCAACAAAATGTCAAAATTCAGGCAATTTAGTTTCCCATAAGTTTTCTAATATTTCATAGCGCAATGCATATTCACCGCTTTCTTAGAACTTGGAAGATATTTTAGTAGGTATGACTAAGTAGATTTTTGGAGAGTGTGTATTCTTCCCCTGAAATCTCACAATTCAGGCAATTCAGTTTTCCGACAGTTCTAATACCAAACTATCAATATAGATGCATCAATAAGATGCTAACAGCGATAGTAAGAGATAACGGAAAACCTGCCTTCCCTGTAACTATGACGAGTGACTATTAACAGGCAGAATTCATGGACAATCTCCAAGACCTCTATCTCCAGAGTTCAGGTAAGATTTCATTGCTCAGGTTTTCAAAACGAAACTTCAAGTTATAATGGAAGACATAGAAAAACAAAGTTTCGGGTACGGCAGTTGTGGGAACCCCATTCTTCAGATAAACAAAGATAAACGTCGGACCGGGTACATTCATCAAAAACAGGCGTAGAAAGAAGCATTCATGTTGATTGGGGTGAACGGTGTAGAGTCTTCCTATCGTGGTATCTCTGAAGATAGTAGGTTGGCCGTCGACTGATTTACCCTGTTTTCGACGTTCAAATACTTTATTTTTAGTATTTCACGTGTAATACGAAGGCACTTCAGTATACAGCAGTTTTTTTTTGCAAAAGAATCATTTTTGCATAGCGAAAAGAAAGCAGTTAACTTTGTATCCGGTGGATTCAGGGCTCTTTGTTGCACGTTGGTTTCCGAGAAATAAACACGTTGACCATTCTGTAAATGTACCGCTAAGTGAACAACAGCTGGACTACGTTCATGTATCGGAAATGAAAGAATTCGCCAAACAGCTTCATTACTGCTTATGTATCTTCCAGCCTGATATTGTACAATTTCGTCGATATCTTTGATTTCGGGCTGCAAGCCAAAAACTGCCATGTCACTGCCTTTGTTGACGTATTTACATATGTATTTGATTGCCTTTACGGAGTTACAGTATTTAACGTTTATGTGTGCATTAAATGTTTTTCATAATAATGGGGAATATGGAACAACCCACTGGTTATCTACTTCGATGGTGGTACCGTTACGCTTCTTTATAATTGCTGTTTTACCGCCATCTTCAGTAGATCTTCTTCTATATTGTGGGTAACCATCATTGCTCACGGGCAGTAATGTCATGTCTATGAATCGCCGATTGTCCTTGAAGTAAAAGCTGCAGTATCTCGTCCCAAGATTGATTACATGTAAATGTAATAAATAAATCTGGACGACCATAGAGACGAACATACGCAATAGCATCTTGAGCATATTCATGCATATGACGGGGACTGTCAGCATATGACGAAGGTAAAATCGTTAATCTCCCAACGTTTGTGGTATTACCGTCATTTATAACTGCATCTCGCAAATGAATGTATTGTTCAGAGCGGAGCTTGGTCTGATTCAGGCGGATATATAGCAAACGTTCTGATTCAATTTTAGCATACATATCAACGACGAATTGGTGAAACAATTCACGGCATTTTAAAATATAATTTTCTTCATCCTGCCGAATCATTAGTCTATAGGAATAATAATGCATTGCACTGCATTTCTTATTCATTTCTTTGTTAGTGGCTGGATTCATCAATTTAATATTAAAGTGATAGCCGTCGGCTCCATCCCAAAAAATGATAGGACATTGTAGGGCATCGTAGCATCGATGAGTTTCCGCAATTCTTAACAACTGAGCGTTTCGCTTATGAAGAATAATATCTCGAGGTAAAAACTGATCACCGACCATAACGATTGCCACTTCTTCGATAGTTGGAGCATTGTATCTACGCATATGTTGGCCAGGAGGCGTTTTGTCAGCGGAAATAACAATTTTATGCGTATCAGTAGGCATCAAATCGATGGCTGTTTTGAACAGACGCACTAAATTATTATTTTCGTGGAAAAGATGTTGCAATTGGGAAAGGATTGTCCTTTCAACGTTGGGAGAAATTTCGCAACGTGCATTCAATTCAGAATTTCTATCACTGATGAAGTACAATTGTAAAAATTTATGATTCTCGTCTGAGAATGGTAGAAGGGACCCTGTTCTATGATAAATTTGTACTTTTACTTTGAAAGTAGACATAAATTGATCTGGATTTTCGATTTGGGCTCCAAACGACGTCATTTGGAAACATGTTATATTTTCTGATTTGTTTCAAAAAACGCTTAGATTCTGACGTAGTTCCAGTAAGGAAAGTCTTCAATGGCTCTGGTGGTGCAGCCAATAGCGGAAGTTTAACTCTTCCTGAGGCGCAACTCATTCCCATTGTTTCACCATTGAATTTCAAGGCCTTTTCAATAGGGACAAATTTTAGACATAGTCCCGATTTGAACACATCTACTCAAGCTATAATCATTGACTGGGCTGTACCTGAATGCCAGGCGATAACTTTCAGGTTGCTCTGATTCCTCGGCACGCTTTCTTTTCTTACTTTCTCTATCAGCAGCAAGCCTGATTTCTTGCTGTTCTTGTGATTCCTCGGCACGCCTTCTTTTTTCTCTTTCTCTTTTAGCAGCAAGTCTGGTTTCATGTTGCTCTGGTAGTTCCTCGGCACGCCTTCTTTTTTCACTTTCTCTTTTAGCAGCAAGTCTGCTTTCGCGTTGCTCTGGTAGTTCCTCAGCACGCTTTCTGTTGTTTCTTTCTCTATCAGCCACAAGCCTGTTTCCTTGCTGTTCTTTTGATTCCTCGGCACGCTTTCTTTTCTGACTTTCTCTATCAGCAGCAAGTTTTTTGGCATAGACTCTTTGAGCATCTTCCTCGGCTGTTGCCATTGTAAGTTCATCAGTCATTTTAGAGTTAAACATTAATAGATTTCTACGTTAACGCATGTCTTATATATCATTAATGACGTCACCGTCATAACAAAAATGACGACAACTAACTTCATGACGTCAGTCAACATACAAAAATGACGTCACCTGACAGACACATCCATGCAAGCGCAGTTTTAATCACAAGAGTAATCTTGCCATACATATGAGAACCCACACCGGTGAAAAGCCATTCAAGTGTGATGTATGCAAGCGCAATTTTAATCTGAAGAGTAATCTTACCATACACATGAGAATCCACACCGGGGAAAAGCCATTCAAGTGTGATGCATGCAAGCGCAGTTTTAATCACAAGAGTAATCTTGCCATACATATGAGAACCCACACCGGTGAAAAGCCATTCAAGTGTGATGTATGCAAGCGCAATTTTAATCTGAAGAGTAATCTTGCCATACACATGAGAATCCACACCGGGGAAAAGCCATTCAAGTGTGACAAATGTAAGTACAGCTCTAATTGGAAGAATGCTCTTGCCATACACATGAGAACCCATACCGGTGAAAAGCCATTCAAGTGTGATGTATGCAAGCGCAGTTTTAATCACAAGAGTACGCTTACCACACACATGAGAATCCACACAGGGGAAAAGCCATTCAAGTGTGATGTATGCAAGCACAGTTTTAATCAGAAGGGTGATCTTGCCATACACATGAGAATCCACACCGGGGAAAAGCAATTCAAGTGTGAAATATGTAAGTACAGCTCTATTTGGAAGAATGCTCTTGCCATACACATGAGAACCCACACCGGTGAAAAGCCATTCAAGTGTGATGTATGCAAGCGCAGTTTTAATCACAAGAGTAATCTTGCCATACACATGAGAATCCACACCGGGGAAAAGCCATTCAAGTGTGATGCATGCAAGCGCAGTTTTAATCACAAGAGTAATCTTGCCATACATATAAGAACCCACACCGGTGAAAAGCCATTCAAGTGTGATGTATGCAAGCGCAATTTTAATCTGAAGAGTAATCTTGCCATACACATGAGAATCCACACCGGGGAAAACCATTCAAGTGTGACATATGTAAGTACAGCTTTAATTGGAAGAATGCTCTTGCCATACACATGAGAACCCATACCGGTGAAAAGCCATTCAAGTGTGATGTATGCAAGCGCAGTTTTAATGCAAAGAGTACGCTTACCACACACATGAGAATCCACACAGGGGAAAAGCCATTCAAGTGTGATGTATGCAAGCACAGTTTTAATCAAAAGGGTGATCTTGCCATACACATGAGAATCTACACCGGGGAAAAGCCATTCAAGTGTGAAATATGTAAGTACAGCTCTATTTGGAAGAATGCTCTTGCCATACACATGAGAACCCACACCGGTGAAAAGCCATTCAAGTGTGATGTATGCAAGCACAGTTTTAATCACAAGAGTAATCTTGCCATACACATGAGAACACACACCGGGGAAAAGCCATTCAAGTGTGATGCATGCAAGCGCAGTTTTAATCACAAGAGTAATCTTGCTATACACATGAAAACCCACACCGGTGAAAAGCCATTCATGTGTGATGTATGCAAGTGCAGTTTTAATTAGAAGAGTAAGCTTGCCATACACATGAGAACCCACAGCGATGAAAAGCCATTCAACTGTGACATATGAAAACAAAGTTTTTATCTGAAGAATGCTCTTGCCATGTACATGAGAACCCTCAACGGTGAAAAGCCATTCAACTGTGACGTATGTAAGCAGAGTTTTAATTGGGACAAGAATCTTGCCATGCACATGAGAACCCACACCGGTGAAAAGTCATTCAAGTGTGATACATGCAAGCGCAGTTTTAATCAGAAGAGCAATCTTGCCATACACATGAGACACCACTCTTACCATACACATGAGAGCCCACACTGGGGAAAAGCCATTCAAGTGTGATGTATGTAAGCACAGTTCCAATTAGAAGACTACTCTTGCCATAGACATGAGAACCCACACTTGTTAAAAGCCATTCAAGTGTGATGTATGCAAGCGCAGTTTTAATGTCAAGGTTAAATTTGTCATGCACATGAGAACCAAACAAATACAAAGTCGAAACAATAGGGAAAATCTTTTCAAGACAGTGGAAATCAATTCTGTGAATATTTCGGCCCTATGTCCAAGGGCCGTCTTCAGCACAATACGAGAAAGAGAGAGAAAAAAATATGTATATATGAATAAACTTACATTAAAATGCGAAAATTAAAACTAATAATGTTAAAAACTTTTTAAAAACAGCCCTAGCATCCTTACTTCAACGAAGTTCAACCAGGACTCGAAGTCCTTGTACATTAAAATACATTAAATTACATTAAAATAAAATTTTTTTGGAAATATTTTTTAAATCTGAAAGGCTTTTAAATACATGAATTTCCTATCAATTGAGCTATTCAACACCTCTATGATTTTCCAATGCCGAGCTACCTGAGGTGAAAAAACGGAAATAAATGCCGTCGATGCAGAATATCCTGGTTGCCACTTTTCTTGATTTTCAAACCAATATATTTTCCTTGTTATTCAAGACAAGGTACAGATAGTTTCCTAAATAGGGGTATTGGGCAAGGCGGGTCTAATAGTGTACTTTTTTTTATCTGACTCTAGTTTTAGGTGTTGTGGGACATTTGTTTTTTACTACGGGGCGTGATCATCTCTTACAAGGCTTCTACCAACCGCTGCAACCCGGACTAGGCTGCTAGCTACCACCGTAACCCGGATTTAATATAAAATTATAAACATGCTCTTTCCTGTTACAAACAGGAAAAGCCTAAGGCTTTTTCTTATTTGAAATATTAAGAGGAAGAAATTCAGAGTGAGGTATTAAAATAAACCTAATATGTGCCATGGTTTGTTCTTCAATGCATTTCAGCTATCTCTACAGCCAAGATACCGATGAGACTTACATAATTTTCATTTAGAGTTAACCAGACCAATTCTTGTGTAATTTTTTAGTGTCTTAGCGAATTTATTGTCATCGCTAATTCATAAATCATTTGTCATATGTCTCCAATTAACAATGGTAAGTATACCCGCTTGTCACGTGGGTGACCAGGGTTCGATTCCTCCTTGGAGACAATTTGATTTTCAAGCCAATATAGTTTCATCGTTGTTCAGGCCAAGAGACGGTAAAATTTCTATAAAGGGGCATCGGAAAAGGCGGTTCTAAAGGTGTGCTTCTTATTTGATCAGTTTTTTTTGGGAGTTATGGATTAATTTAGTTTTTACTATGAAGCTTAATCGTCTCTTACTAGGTTGCTAGCTACCGCTGCAACCCGTATCTTTAAGATAAACTTCATTAATCAAATATTTAATATATCCTATATGTTCGTTAGGAAGTAGTTAGGAGCACTGGCTTTCATCAGATTTACCCGAGTTTGAATCCGAATTGCAAAGTAAATTTGTTTATGCTATCTTATCTAAAGATAAGTGTGTGTTGCATCATCATCTATATAAGGATTCCTTATAATATTTCAATTAGTATGGACTACACTTCGCTCAATAATGTAATTATGGGACGTGATCGTCTCCTACTAGGTTGCTAGCTACCGCTGCAACCGGGGTTTAGGTTCCTCCTAAACCCTCTGTTTTTTCTTCGTAATTTTTTCTTAAAGAAGATATTTGGAATACTCGACTCTGATACTTTTCTCGGTTGCTCTTTCTTTTTTTGTTCACTTGAGGTCACATTTTTTCAATGTTTAGAATTTCTTTACTAAAATTGACCATTGTTTTTAGTTAAAGAGGGGGAACTTGCCATTTCATTGTTAAAATGTGACAGTCCAAGACAATTTACGCCATCGTGGAACTCAATGGATGGTACACGGAACCCTCTGGCACAAACTATCATTCATCCAGCATTTTTAGGCATTTTCCTACTAAAATAACCAGTAACACTAGAATCGATCGTTTAGCGTTTTTTCTGATGTATCGTGGCAATTGATGCCACCTTAGCATAATGTACCAGCTTGATGGCACCTTTGGTGTACATTATCATTCCTAAAATTGTTAACAATTTTCCCAGAAAAATAAGCTTATAAATTAAAATTGACCATTGTTTCAATAGCGGGAACTTGCTACTTCATTTTTAGATTGCAATGATCCTAAGCATTTCGCGCCCCTTCTTATTTTCAGTGATTTGGTCGAAAATTCCCTTTATTGTATAAATGGATATAGAATTTAAAACATTTTCTTGAATAAGCTTTTTCCGTATTTCCACAACATGTAGAAATCTAGGACAATCCTTAGAAATCAAGACCAAGACATAGACCACCAGGCAAACTTTTAGAAATCAAGACCTAACTGTATAAATCAAGAGCAGCTTATAAAAATTAAGACAAAAAAATTGAAATTACAACTAATGGATTGAAATTAACATGAATTCGTAAAAATCAGAGTGAACCGTAGAAACTAAGACCAAACCATAGACACCAAGGCCAATCCGAAGAAATCCAGAGATCAATGTGTAGAAATCCAGAACAATCCTTAGAAATCATAACCAGTGCATAGTAATCTACTCTAAACCATAAAAATCAAGATAAAACTCTAGAAATCAAGGGCAATCTCTAAAAATCAAGACCGAAGCGACGAAATCAAGGCACTACTGCATGGAAATAAAGAGACCGATACATAGAAATCCAGACCAAACCAGAGAAATCAAGATAAAACAGTAGAAATCTAGATCAGCCCATAGAACTCAAGACCAGGCCGTAGAAATCAAGAGATCAATATTTAGAAATCTAGAGCAACCCCATAAAAACCAAGACCAAAAGATATAATTCCAAACAAACTCACATAAATCAAGAGATCATTATGTGGAAATCCAGAACAATCCTTGGAAATCAAGACCAAACCATAGAAATCAAGAGCAAACTGAAGAAACCAAGACCAAAATATAGAAATCGGGACCAAACCTTAGAAATCAAGACCAAACTGTGGAAATCAAAGTCAACCACTAAAACTCGTGAATAATCCATAGGAAATCCAGATGGTCATAAACACAAACACACATAAAGACAGATACATAAATAGACACGGAAAACACCCAGAGAGAGGCAAACACAGTCAAACACTCAGGCACGTTGAGAGAGTGAGACAAAAACACACGCAAACACAGAGCCAGACACACAAAGACAGAGAGACAGGCAAACACACCGTTATGCGCACAGACACGGCGTGACAGAAAACACACACAGGCACAATGAGTCAGACACACAAACATAGACACAGAAATGGATAAACACAGTCCAAAAACGCAGGCATTGTGAGAGAGAGAGAGAGACAAAACACACAAACAAACGGAGTCACACACACAAAGAAAGAGACTGACAAATACACAGATTAACACATACAAAAATAGATGCTGAGACGGGTAAACACACAGTCAGACACACAGGCACGGTGAGAGATAGACAAAACACAAACAGAGTAATACATACAAAGATAGACACAGAAACGGCTAAAATCACAATCAGACACAGAGGCACGATGAGAGAGAGAAAAAGTACACAGAGTCAGTCACACAAATACATAAACATACATACAGAGACGGGTAAACACACAGTCAAACACACAGGCACGGTGACAGAGGGATAAAAACACACAAAGACAGTCAAACACACAGTCAAACACATGGGCACGATGAGAGAGACAAAACACTTACAAACACGCAAAGTCAATTATCTTGTTTGTTAGAGGGGTGCACCATCTTACCTAACCTACCGTGTGTAGGTTAGGTCGGTTAGGTTATCCTAACCTAGTAGCACGTAAGAAGAGGGCTGAATCCACTGATTCTGTGTGTTTGTCTGTGTGTTTTTTCTTTTTCACCGTGCCTGTGTGTCTGACTGGGTGTTTTTCTGTCTCTGTCTCTTATTTGTGTTTTTTTATGTCTGACTTTATGTTTGTGTGTGTTTATCTCTCTCTCTCACCATGTCTGTATGTTTGACTTTGTGTTTACCCCTCTATGTGTGTCTTTGTGTGTATCTGACTGTATTTTTTGGGTCTTTTTGTCTCTCTCTCTCTCATCATGTCTTTGTGTCTGACTGCGTGTTTGTCTGTCTCTGTGTCTGTTTTTGTGCGTTTTTTGTGTCTCTTTCTCTCAGAGTGCCTGTGTATGATTGTGTGTTTGCCTGTCTCTGTCTTTCTTTGGGTGTTTGTTTGAGTCTGTTGTTTTGTGGGTGTGTTTTTGTCTCTCTCAATGTGTATGTGTGTCTGTTTTGTGTTTCAGGTTTTATGTGTTTGTGTGTGTTTTTTTTCTCTCTCTCTCGTTCTCCCTCTCTCTCTCTCTCTCTCTCTCTCTCTCTCTCTCTCTCTCTCTCTCTCTCTCTCTCTCTCTCTCTCTCTCTCTCTTCATTCTTCGGTAAATGTTCGTCATTAGGGGTTGTTCCCTCCTGAGCACCTCGCTCTTTACGCTCTTTGTCACAGCTCTACTTTTTAAAACAATAAAAATACTTTAGCGTAAAGAGATGGGCGTTTAGGAGGGAACAGCCCCTTTCATATACAGAGTAATCTCTGTTCATTTCAAGTTTTAATGTCGCTCCTTACTTGCGGTTAAATAAAAACTTGTTATTTTATATAATTCTCCAAAAGAATCGTCTAAGCCTTAAGCCTTAGAGTCTCGTCTAAGCCTTAGACTCTAAGGAGAATTAGTTACTCGTTTGACTGATTCTGTATTGAACAATAAGTTGCACGGAAAATCTGGCTTTATCTCAGATTTTAAAGAAAGATTAAGACGGCTAGGCCAGTTCTAAGGGTGACGAATAACAGATTGTCAAAGAATCTACTTTTTGGCCATCTCTCTGGGGTCAAATGACAAGTAAGCTGTCTAAAACTCGGGTGGTAAGCGGTCGTACGAAAGGATTTAAAGAATATTGGAACTGTATGGAATGGAGAAAAAGGTGAAACGTATGTATAACCAAAGAGCAACCAAGTTATTTTTAGTTGTAGTAAAAGTAGTAGTCAATCCAAAGAGAAAATAAAAACTAGTGTTTGTAGTACCATGCAAAAAAGTCTGTTGAAATTCCATCGATCTATTTATGCGACGTATTTTCAAATTAGTAAGTCAAGTTACTGCTTATTCCAGAAAAGAAAAACAGGCCTAGCTTTTTAAAACCAGGTTAACTAATTCTAAGCACCAAATCTAGACTGACAAGGAAATTCAGTTTCTACTATTATTGCTACTACAAACTCACTGCAAGACCAAGCCACCTGAGGCCAAAACAGTTGCAAACGCTCCTCCTCCATCCCAACCTATTCAAGCTTCCTTCTTTACACCCTCCCTATAAGTTCCTATTCTTCTTAAATCTTTCCTTACGACATCCGCCCACCCCATTCGGGCAACAACCTGGTTTTCGTCTGGCTCTAGACGGCTGGCCGACAAGGATCATCTTTGGCAATCTGTCATCCTTCATTCATGGAACATGTCCTAGCCATCTCATCTTTTCTCGCAATGTAGCCCTTGAAAGCTTGATTGGAACGTGTTTTTTGTCTAGCTTACAAAGTCAGATGCGGTCAGTCGCATACCAGACAGTCAGTCTGACGCTCCTCCCCTCCTCCTGGATAATTTTCTGCCGGCGCCCTTGGAATGAATATGCAAAATTCGTTTGATTTTTTCTCCGCCAGTTAAATCTAGCATATTACAAATACTTGAGTTTCCAGTGGGGATTTTATTTCCTGTGTTTGAATTTATTGAGGCTTTTGGGAAGGGACTTGAGTTTTCCTTTTTTATTCTGTACTTAAATGAAGAAATTCTCAATCTCAAGACTTAGCATAATTAAAGCCGAGTATGCACATTATGTTAGAAATCCTTAAAAACATAGGACTTTCAAAATTCTGGAAAATAAAAATTACCTTGAATCACTGAAAGGAGAGCAAAACTTAATTCAAGATTCAACAAATATTCACCAATTAACGGACACAGCCTTAGACGAAGAACAGTAATGTGAAATATGTTGAAGCTTAACATTTAAATCTTTCGTTTGAAGAAACCATAGCGAAATTATAGAATAACAAAGCATGAATTAATTCTGCTACAAATAGTACAGCGCCATCTTCAACCTTAACAATAAAAATGTAAAATCATATTCATGTATGATTTATATAGAGGGATAAACTTTGGTTTTTTCACTTGCAACCACTGAAATCTTTTCATCTTTCAGCAACACCATAGTGTTTTCAGTCACCATTTCCTTCATAAGATAGATTAGGGTTATATAATAGTTGTATTAAATAGTTAACATGGCTATGCCACGCTTGACGGTTGACAGGTTACGAAGATGTGTTGTTTGGCCATTCATTTTGGACTAAACGAAAAGCAGGTCGTCCCCAAATGAGAAGGGGAAGAAGTCGTAAGAAACCGTTTGAAAGAAACTGTTACTTTATGGAAAGGGGAATTGAAGCTTTGAACAGACTGGGTCGGTTGAAGAGTGCGTACAGCTATTAATAGTTAAGGTAGTAATAGATTTTATTTAGGGTCAAGCAGGCGGAGTTTAGACTTGCTATCATCTTTCTCGAAATTAATAGAATTCGACAATCGATACTGATTTCATTGCGGAATCAGCTTTAACACAAATAACATGCCACGTCGAGTGTTTGAAAAGGAGGGTGGAACGATTCTTATTTAAAACCTTGATAAACCTCGTAACATTATTTTCCGCTACACGCAACACCTGCTGTAAATAATTTTTAAACTTGTACAGCTTTTCGGTTAAATAGTGAATATACGCACTTGTATAAATCGTGTTAATCGTGGACTCCATTAAAGGGGGTAAAGGCTGAAAGTTTGAATTGATTGGGGTGCAAATTAAGCTTGCACGGCTATGTCGGTCTTAGGCAGCTTGGTGCTGCAGTAAGTTGTAAGTAGTAGTAGTAGCTTATGATGATTTTACAATTCATAACATAAGAAGACCAATCTCTATAATCCACAGAACCCATAAAACACAAATGAAATACCAGAAGCACTGATTATCCATAAAAAATGTATTTAATTAGCTCCTTCCACAGCTAAATTACCGTGGTTTAGTGAGTTAAAGATAAAAGCAAGCAAACTTCGGCACTATACGCTGAATAAAAATATCCAAAGCGTAGAAAATTAAACACACTTAATGAATCACAGGCAAAACCGAGCTTTTTTGGTTGGACTGCCTCCTGGTAACAGCGTGATTTCGGAAAATTCATGGTATACACTTTGGTATTAGCACATAGGGCACTTTTATAGACTAATGTTTCTTAGCACATCCTATAGACGTTTCACCCACTTTCATAGACCTTGGAAGATAATCATGTAGTGGCGCAGTGGGACTAATTGCTACTTGATAATACGGGACCTGGAGATCAATCTCACCACCTGCAAGGCCCATAATTTTATTCTGATGATGAGATTATGCGAAAGCATCGATACTAATTCAAACAACAAAAGAAGGAGAGCTTGGAAGGCATCAACTGACCCTTAGTAGCTGGAGGATGTGAATTCTTTCCCTAAAATCTCACAATTTCAGCAATTCAGTTTTCCACATAGTTCTCTAATATTCCATAGCACCTATTATATAGAAATTTCCTCCGCTTTCTTAGAAATTGAAAGATATCAACTGAAGCTTAGTACCTGGAGGGTGTCTTCTTTCAACAAAATGTCACTATTCCGGCAATTTAATTTTCCGTAAGTTCTCTAATATTTCATCGCATAATGCATATTCACCGCTTTCTTAGAACTTGGATGATATCTTAGTAGGTGGAGAGTGTTTATTCTTTCCCAGAAATCTCACAATTCAGGCAATTCAGTTTTCCGACAGTTCTAATACCAAACTATCAATATAGATGCATCAATACGATTCTAATACCGATATTAAGAGATAACGGAAAACCTGCCTTCCTTGTCACTATGACTAGTGACTATTAACAGGCAGAATTCATGGAAAATCTCCAAGACCTCAATCTCCAGAGTTCAGGTTAGATTTAATTGCTCAAGTTTTCAAAACGAAGCTTCAAGCTATAATGGACGACATAGAAAAACAAACTTTCGGGTACGGCGGGAGCGAGAACTCCAATATTCAGGTAAACCCAGGAATAGCGAAGATATTGGCAAAATTAATTGCTGCGTATTCTGATTTCAGACCACACAGACCCTCCAGTTATATGTCGGAGAGAAACAGAAACCGTAAGGAATGATGCAGAACCTATGATAGTAGGTCATTTTTTGCATGGTTTGGTCCTTTTTTGCTCCCTTTTTTGGTTTCTCAGTATGCATTCAGAGACATTTTAATACCTTTTTTTCTTCTTCTTCTCCATCTAAAATGTTTCCCTCCTTGTTCACTAGAACATTGTTTTGCGAACAGACTGCTCTGTTCTGCACTCGGAATAGCTCAGAAACCCTTGATATAGAAATCAGCCCGACACTGCATGCTATTGTAACTAAGACATAAGACATAGCTAAAAAATGTGCTGTTTTAGCCAATAAATCATATTCTATTCTATTCTAATCCTTACGGGGTCAAAACTTCCATTCACTGTGCATGGCTGATATTAAATGTCTAAGGGGCTTTTAAAAATCATTTCACGAGGAATTCATTCAAAATTACGATGGATATCTTAAATATAGTCGATAAAACAATAGTCGAACTGCAGTAATGTGTACAAGAACTATAAATAATTTTCAAATTGTAGCATATATCTCTTTTTAGTAAAAATAGAATTGCCATACAAACGGCGAAAGTCGTGGCTCTGTGAGGGGCATGAAATATCTGTTTAAATATGTTTCAAAAGGTCAGGGGTGACGGTTGTACATGACTTTGCTAAGGTCAAGATTCAGAGACAATTCATAATAAAGGCCATTTTAAACACGGGAATGAAGGAATAGAACAATTTCCAGCGTTCGTTATGCTTTTGTGACGAAAAGACAGATTATCCTGAAGTTAAAAAAAAATGTGTTAGAAGATCTAAGAACTTATTACAAACACGAGATTCATCAACTTTTTTCTATATATTCAGTGTTCGTTCATTCAAAACCAAATTTTCAACAGTAAAATAAATCAACATAATTTCCCATACAAGGCCCCATCTCCAGGAAGAAGCAGGGGAGAAAAGAAAATATACGAAATATAAAAAGAAAATACATTTATATATATATATATATATATATATATATATATATATATATATATATATATATATATATATATATATATATATATATATGTATATATATATATATATATATATATATATATATATATATATATATATACTAGCTGTTGGGGTGGTGCTTTGCGCCACCCCAACACCTAGTTGGTGGGGGTGCTTCGCGAACCCCCCCCCCCCAAGCGTAAGTCGTTAAGCGCAATATTAGTTACGCGCCATTGTAGTTGAGTCCCTGTGTACCACCTGTGAATATAGATAGATTTATATATGTGTTTTAAACTACGTTAAACTTGCGAATATACAGCAATCTTGGCTTTCCCATTGTCTGTGCACATACAAAGCCTTGTGTACTTATAATGACGTCATATACAAACGCTGTTTTTACAAACAAAAAAACATGCATACACACAACTCGTTTTTATATATAGACTAGCTGTTGGGGTGGCGCTTCGCGCCACCCCAACACCTAGTTGGTGGGGGCGCTTCGCGCCCCCCAAGCCCCCCCGCGCGCGTAAGTCGTTACGCGCCATAGTAGTTACGCGCCATTGTAGTTGTGTCCCTGTGTACCACCTATGAATATAGATAGATTTATATATGCGTTTTGAACTACGTGAAACTTGCGAATATACAACATTCTTGGCTTTCCCATTGTCTGTGCATATACAAAGCCTTATGTACTTATAATGACGTCATATGCAAACGCTCTTTTTACAAACAAACAAACATGCATACACACAACTCGTTTTTATATAGATGGATAGATAGATAGATAGATACAATACAAATTATCTGCGTAAAACTTGCGAATATACAACATTCTTCGCTGTCCATTTGTCGCTGCATATAAATAGATTGTCAGGTTTACCGACCCTCGAACATGCAACGTACAATTGTCCATGGGAAAAACAATCAGTATTAATATCTATACCACATTTTCAAATGACTGACCTTGAGCATTGTTGATGGTGATTGCAAATGCTAATCGAATTGGGAATTGCAATCTTTTAAATTGAAAAGGCAGATCCGATGGAATCATGGTAATGCGAGGAATAAGAACAGCCTGGCCCTCAAAAGGCCCTGTCAAGATTGTGGCCTCTATTACGTTTGCCATTGCTTTTTTTTACATAAGTCGCGTGCCATTGCAAAGCTTTGGTAGGTTGATATTTCTTAACAGTATTTTTGGTACGCCTATTTTTAGTTGTAGCACGTGTGGTGGAAACCCTGAAAGATCCACGGAATTTAAAAATTCAGATGTATAATTAACCGCCTCATTTGGTTCCAAAACTATGTCGACTGACTTGTAAAGGACTGCCTGGTCTCGAAGCTTGGTCAAAACAATATTGTTGATTTCGTAGACGTCTATATTTTAGGGTGCAAGAATCGCTCTTTCACTTAGCCATTTATTATTTTTATAATTGTTTAGAATATTCGGAAATACTTTTTCAATCAATTCATTTTTGGACGTCACTAAGTTACAGAATTCAGCAGGTAGTTGTATAGGTCCTGAAATTGAGTCTACTGGGAGCTTTCCGTTTCAAATTGCCAGCAAATGATCTGAAAATGTTTGACCAGTCATCGTTTTGCAATCGGACAGGCATATTTGTAGTTAATTTTAATGTTTTTACGTGTGCCCATAAATTAGAATTTTTCAGGCAAGCATTCATTTCGTCTGCAGGGGTTGATCTAGGTATTATAGGTAATGTTTGCCTGAAATCTCCCGCAAGCAATATTAATGTGCTGCCAAAGGGTTTCGAATTCCCTCGCAAATCTTTCAAACATTGATCCAGAGCCTCGAGCGATTTTTTGTGTGCCATTGTGCACTCGTCCCAAGTAATAAGTTTGCATTGCTGCAATACTTTACCCATCCCAGATTATTTGGAAATATTGAACGTGGGAGTTTCTGTAGAATGCAAATTCAGAGGCAATTTCAAAGCGGAATGAGCACCAGGTTCTTTCACCAGGCAGCAACGTTGCGGCTATTCCAGACGACGCAATTGCCAAGGCTATATCATTTTTTGATCGAATTTATGCCAGAATCAGTTTTATCACAAACGTTTTACCAGTACCTCCTGGCGCATCCAAAAAGAAAATTTCTCCAACGTTGTTATCGACACAATGCATTATCGTATCATAAATGTCTTTTTGTTCCGACGTTAACTTGGAAATTTTATTTTGTACATACGACAATAGATCACTCGTACTGTAACTTTGTTCGCGATCCAATTCTACACATGTCGAAACAGCAGCGATACGATTAGGTGAAGGCATTCCCAAATACTGAAGAGGTTTGTTTGCCATACATACGCACAAATCTTCTATAATAACTAAAGTGTAGTTATAAATTTCTGATGTAAAATCAAAAGTCATATTTGACGTCTCTAACCGTTTTCGACAGAGTATATCTTCGGACATTTTCGATTTATATTTTTCCTATAACCCTGTAGGAGCTGAAGGAGAGCAAGTTGTTAGTATGATCCCAAACAATGCACGAATTTGACTTGGAGTTGACGTTTCGCACGCGTCATTGATGCAGTTATCCCAGTGTTGGTCATTTTCCAATAAATTCAGAGCTTGGCATGCACTGCGGTAAGTGTCATGTATAGTACCGTTTACAGTTCTCAAATACTCAAAGGACGTCGGACCGGGTACATTCATCAAAAACAGGCGTAGAAAGAAGCATTCATGTTGATTGGGGTGAACGGTGCAGAGTCTTCCTATCGTGGTATCTCTGAAGATAGTAGGTTGGCCGTCGACTGATTTACCCTGTTTTCGACGTTCAAATACTTTATTTTTAGTATTCCACGTGTAATACGAAGGCACTTCAGTATACAGCAGTTGCACGTAGCAGTTTCTACGTGTTCACGTAGAAATCTATTAATGTTTAAGTTTACAATGACTGATGAAGATGCTCAAAGAGTCTATGCCAAAAAACTTGCTGCTGATAGAGAAAGTCAGAAAAGAAAGCGTGCCGAGGAACTATCAGCAGCAAGTTTTTTTGGCATAGACTCTTTGAGCATCTTCATCAGTCATTGTAAACTTAAACATTAATAGATTTCTACGTGATCATATGTCTTATATAACTTGAATGACGTCACCGTCAAAGCAAAAATGACGACAACTAATTTCATGACGTCAGCCGACACAGAAACATGACGTCACCTGACAACTAATTTCATGACATCAGCCGACACAGAAACATGACGTCACCTGATCCACAGATCCACAGACAGACAACTTATTTTTATATATATAGATAGATAGATAGATATACTAGCTGTTGGGGTGGCACTTCGCGCCACCCCAACAACTAGTTGGTGGGGGCGCTTCGTGCACCCCCAAGCCCCCCCCCCACGCGCGTAAGTCGTTACGCGCCAAATTAGTTACGCGCCATTGTAGTTGTGTCCCTGTGTCCCACCTGTGAATATAGATAGATATTTATATATGTTTTTAACTACGTAAAATACACGAATACACAAACTAGGTGTTGGGGAGTATATATATATATATATATATATATATATATATATATATATATATATATATATATATATATATATATATATATATATCTATATGAATAGATATATATATTTATATATATCTATTCACACGTGGGACACAGGGACACAACTACAATGGCGCGTAACTAATAATGCGCGTAACGACTTACGCGCGCGGGGGGGCTTGGGGGGGCGCGAAGCACCCCATCAACTAAGTGTTTGGGTGGCGCGAAGCGCCACCCCAACAGCTAGTATATACATATATATTGTGATTCCTCGGCACGCTTTCTTTTCTTACTTTCTCTATCAGCCGAATGCCTGTTTTCTTGCTGTTCTTGTGATTCCTTGGCACGCTTTCTTTTATCTATATATATAAAAATAAGTTGTCTGTCTGTCTGTGGGTCTGTGGATCTGTGGATCAGGTGACGTCATGTTTCGGCTGACGTCATGAAATTAGTTGCCGTCATTTTTGTTATGACGATGCTTAGTATATTGTAAAACACATTAATTTGGTTAATAATATACCATTTAAAACACCAAAATGAACATGCTGGAGTAGTCACTCGGTGAGAGAGGGTGTCAGAACGGAGAATGAAGGTCCCAGGTTCAAATCCTGGTTAGGCTAAAAAAGGTAAAAAACTAAAAACTAAAAAAAAACTGAAAAAACTAAAAAAAGGCAAAAAAACTAATAAAAACTAATAAAAAAATAAAAAAGCCGAAAACATAAAAAACTAAAGAAACTAAAAAAAGAAAAAAATTAAAAAACTAAAAACTAAAAAAAACTAAAAAAAAGGAAAAATGAAAAATAGAAGAGAAAAAGAATACTAATAAAATTAAAAATAAAAATAAAAAAAAATAAAAAAAAATAAAAAAGATAAAAAGCTAAAAAAAGGTAAAAACCAATAAAAACTAAAAAGAAAAAAAGGTAAAAAACTAAAAAAAAATTCATCTAAAAAACTAAAAAAACTAAAAAACGTAAAAACTAAAAGAACTAAAAAAGTAAAAAAAAAAACTAAAAAAAGGAAAAAACTGAAAAATAAGCGGGATATAAAACAGGGGGATATAAATGACGACTGGGACACCGGGACATAAGGAATATAAATGAATCAGAAAATACAACTCATGTTTCCAAATGACGTCGTTTGGAGCCCAAATTGAAAATCCAGATCAATTTATGTCTACTTTCAAAGTAAAAGGGCAAATTTATCATAGAGCAGGGTCTCTTCTACCATTCTCAGGCGAGAATCATAAATTTTTACAATTGTACTTCATCAGTGATAGAAATTCTGAATTGAATGCACGTTGCGAAATTTCTCCCAACATTGAAAGGACAATCGTTTCCCAATTACAACATCTTTTCCACGAAAATAATAATTTAGTGCGTCTGTTCAAAACAGCCATCGATTTGATGCCTACTTATACGCATAAAATTGTTATTTCCGCTGACAAAACGCCTCCTGGCCAACATGTGCGTAGATACAATGCTCCAACTATCGACGAAGTGGCCATCGTTATGGTCGGTGATCAGTTTTTACCTCGAGATATTATTCTCAGGGTTTCCACCACACGTGCTACAACTAAAAATAGGCCTACCAATAATACTTTTAAGAAATATAAACCCACCAAAGCTTTGCTATGGCAATCGACCTGCCGTAAAAAAAACAATGGAAAACCTAATAGAGGCCACAATCTTGACAGGGCCTTTTGAGGGTGAGGCTGTTCTTATTCCTCGCATTCCCAAGATTCCAACGGATCTGCCTTTTCAATTTAAAAGATTGCAATTCCCAATTCGATTAGCATTTGCAATCACCATTAACAAAGCTCAAGGTCAATCATTAGAAAAATATGGTATAGATCTTAATACTGATTGTTTTTCCCATTGACAATTGTACGTTGCATGTTCGAGGGTCGGTAAACCTGACAATCTATTTATATGCAGCGACAATTGGACAGCGAAGAATGTTGTATATTCGCAAGTTTTACGCAGTTAATTTGTATTTTATCTATCTATCTATCTATCTATCTATATAAAAATGAGTTGTATGTATGCATGTTTGTGTGTTTGTAAAAAGAGCGTTCGCATATGATGTCATTATTAGTACATACGGCTTTGTATATGCAGAGACAATGGGAAAGCCAAGAATGTTGTATATTCGCAATTTTTACGTAGTTTAACTCCTGCAGACGAAATGAATGCTTGCCTAAAAAATTCTAATTTATAGGCACACGTAAAAATATTAAAATTAACTACAAATATGCGTGTCCGATTGCAAAACGATGACTCTGGTCAAACAGTAGACTCAATTTCAGGACGTATACAACTACCTGCTGATTTCTGTAATTTAGTGACGTCCAAAAATGAATTGATTGAAAAAGTATTTCCGAATATTCTAAAAAATTATAAAAATAATAAATGGCTAAGTGAAAGAGCGATTCTCGCACCCAAAAATATAGACGTCCACGAAATCAACAATATTGTTTTGAACAAGATTCGAGACCAGGCAGTCCTTTATAAGTCAGTCGACACAGTTTTGGAACCAAATGAAGCGGTTAATTATCCATCTGAATTTTTAAATTCCATAGATCCTTCAGGGTTTCCACCACACGTGCTACAACTAAAAATAGGCGTACCAATAATACTTTTAAGAAATATCAACCCACCAAAGCTTTGCAATGGCACGCGACTTGCCGTAAAAAAAAACAATGGAAAACCTAATAGAGGCCACAATCTTGACAGGGCCTTATGAGGGTGAGGCTGTTCTTATTCCTCGCATTCCCATGATTCCAACGGATCTGCTTTTTCAATTTAAAAGATTGCAATTCCCAATTCGATTAGTATTTGCAATCACCATTAACTAAGCTCAAGGTCAATCATTAGAAAAATGTGGTATAGATCTTAATCCTGATTGTTTTTCCCATGGACAATTGTACGTTGCATGTTCGAGGGTCGGTAAACCTGACAATGTATTTATATGCAGCGACAATTGGACAGCGAAGAATGTTGTTTATTCGCAAGTTTTTTACGCAGTTAATTTGTATTGTATCTATCTATATAAAAACGAGTTATGTGGATGCATGTTTGTTTGTTTGTAAAAAGAGCGTTTGTATATGACGTCATTATTAGTACATACGGCTTTGCATATGCACAGACAATGGGAAAGCCAAGAATGTTGTTTATTCGCAATTTTTGCGTAGTTTGAAACACATATATAAATCTATCTATATTCACAGGTGGGACACAGGGACACAACTACAATGGCGCATAACTAATATGGCGCGTAACGACTTACGCGCGCGGGGGGGCTTGGGGGGGCGCGAAGCGCCCCACCAACTAGGTGTTGGGGTGGCGCGAAGCGCCACCCCAACAGCTAGTATATCTATAAAAGACTACAAAAAAGGTAAAAACTACAAAAAAAACTAAAAAGAAAAAAAAAACTAAAAATTAATAAAAAACTAAAAAGGCTAAAAACTAAAAAAACTAAAAAAGAAAAAAAGGAAAAAACTGAAAAATAAAGGAGAAAAACAAAACTAGAAAAATTAAAATAAACTAAAAAGGTAAAAACTACAAAAAAACTAAAAAGAAAAAAGAAAAAAACTAAAATAACTAAAAACAAAAAAGAAAAAAAAAAACTAAAAAAACTAAAAAAAAGGTAAAACCAAAAAAAAAACTAAAAAGATAAAAAGGGGAAAAACACAAAAATCTATTTCATCATATACCAATTCAAAAACGAATGTATATACAGACCGGGACACCGGGACACAAATGACGACCGGGACACAGGGAATATAAATGACGACCGGGACACTCAAAGAGAAATTAAAGACCGGGACCCCGGGGGGCACAGGAGGATATATAAATGACGACGGGGACACAGGGAATGTTCGATTAGAAATCACCATCAACAAAGCCCAAGGGCAATCATTAGAATCATGAGGTATAACTAGAAAAAAAACTAAAAACTAAAAAAAAGACAAATTCAAAACCGAATGTATATACAGACCGGGACACCGGGACACAAATGACGACCGGGACACCGGGACACGGGGAATATAAATGACAACCGGGACACTCACAGAGAAATTACAGACTGGGACACCGGGACACAAATGACGACCGCGACACAGAGAATATAAATGACGACCGGGACACAGGGACACAACTACAACGGAGACGCCGGGGGGCACTTGAGGATATATAAATGACGAAGGCGACACAGGGAATGGTCGATTAGCAATCACCATCAACAAAGCTCAAGGGCAATCATTAGAATCATGAGGTATAGATCTGAATACGGATTGTTTTCCCATGGGCAATTATATGTTGCATGTTCAAGAGTCGGTAAAACTGACAATATATTTATAGGCACAGACAATGGGACAGCGTCTGTGCCTATAGCCCCCCCGCGCGCGTAAGTCGTTACGCGCCATAATAGTTACGCGCCATTGTAGTTGTGTCCCTATGTCCCACCTGTGAATATAGATATATATATATATATATATATATATATATATATATATATGGTTTTAACTACGTAAAACTTGCGAATATACAACATTCTTTGCTGTCCCATTGTCTTTGCATATAAATAGATTGTCAGGTTTACCGACTCTTGAACATGCAACATATAATGGTCCATGGGAAAACAATCTGTATTCAGATCTATACCTCATGATTCTAATGATTGCCCTTGAGCTTTGTTGATGGTGATTGCTAATCGACCATTCCCTGTCCCGGTGTCCCGGTCGTCATTTACATCCCCCTGTTTCCCCCGGTGTCCCCGTTGTAGTTGTGTCCCTGTGTCCCGGTCGTCATTTATATTCCCTGTGTCCCGGTCGTCATTTGTATCCCGGTGTCCCGGTCTGTATATACATTCGTTTTTTAGTTTTGTTTTTCTCCTTTATTTTTTTCCTTTTTTTTTCTTTTTTAGCTTATTTAGATTTTTAGATTTTTTAGTTTTTTTATTAGTTTTTAGTTTTTTTTTTCTTTTTAGTTTTTTTGTCCCGGTCGTCATTTATATCCCCCTGTTTCCCCCGGTGTCCCCGTTGTAGTTGTGTCCCTGTGTCCCGGTCGTCATTTATATTCCCTGTGTCCCGGTCGTCATTTGTATCCCGGTGTACCGGTCTGTATATACATTCGTTTTTTAGTTTTGTTTTTCTCCTTTATTTTTTTCCTTTTTTTTTCTTTTTTAGTTTATTTAGATTTTTAGATTTTTTAGTTTTTTTATTAGTTTTTAGTTTTTTTTTCTTTTTAGTTTTTTTGTAGTTTTTACCTTCTTTTTAGTTTTGTTAATTTTTTTTTTTTACTTATGTCCTGGTCGTCATTTATACTCCCTGTGTCCCGGTGCTTTGTTGATTGCTAACCGAACATTCCTTTTGTCCTGGTCGCTTTCTCTTTGAGTGTCGTCATTTATTTTTTTCTTTTTTAGTTGTTTTAGTTTTTACCTTTTTTAGTTTTTTTTAGTTTTTTAGATGAAATTTTTTTTTAGTTTTTTCCTTTTTTTCTTTTTAGTTTTTTATTGGTTTTTACTTTTATGTTAGCTTATTTTTCAGTTTTTTCCTTTTTTTTATTTTTTATTTTTTTAGTTTTTTACCTTTTTTTAGTTTTTTTAGTTTTTTTTAGTTTTTTTAGTTTTTTAGCTTTTTTACTTTTTTTATTAGTTTTTAGTTTTTTTGTAGTTTTTGCCTTTTTTTAGTTTTTTTAGTTTTTTTTTTAGTTTTTTATTGGTTTTTACCTTTATTTTAGCTTATTTTTCAGTTTTTTCCTTTTTTTAGTTTTTTTTTAGTTTTTAGTTTTTTTAGTTTTTTACCTTTTTTTAGTTTTTTTAGTTTTTTTAGTTTTTTTAGTTTTTTAGCTTTTTTATTTTTTTTATTAGTTTTTAGTTTTTTTTGTAGTTTTTGCCTTTTTTTAGTTTTTTTAGTTTTTTAGCTTTTTTATTAGTTTTTAGTTTTTTTGTAGTTTTTGCCTTTTTTTAGTTTTTTTAGTTTTTTAGCTTTTTTATTTTTTTTATTAGTTTTTAGTTTTTTTTGTAGTTTTTGCCTTTTTTTAGTTTTTTCAGTTTTGACGTCACCTGATCCAGTTTTTTCAGGTGACGTCACCTGATCCACGATCCACAGACAACTTATTTTTATATATATAGATAGTTTTTTTTTTACTTATGTCCTGGTCGTCATTTATACTCCCTGTGTCCCGGTGCTTTGTTGATTGCTAATCGAACATTCCTTTTGTCCTGGTCGCTTTCTCTTTGAGTTTCGTCATTTATTTTTTTCTTTTTTAGTTCTTTTAGTTTTTACCTTTTTTAGTTTTTTTTAGTTTTTTAGATGAAAATTTTTTTTAGTTCTTTCCTTTTTTTCTTTTTAGTTTTTTATTAGTTTTTACCTTTATTTTAGCTTATTTTTCAGTTTTTTTCCTTTTTTTTAGTTTTTTTTTATTTTTTATTTTTTTTTAGTTTTTTACCTTTTTTTAGTTTTTTTAGTTTTTTTAGTTTTTTAGCTTTTTTACTTTTTTTATTAGTTTTTAGTTTTTTTTTGTAGTTTTGCCTTTTTTTAGTTTTTTCAGTTTTTTTTTAGTTTTTTATTGGTTTTTTACCTTTATTTTAGCTTATTTTTCAGTTTTTTCCTTTTTTTTTAGTTTTTTTTTAGTTTTTAGTTTTTTTAGTTTTTTACCTGTTTTAGTTTTTTTAGTTTTTTTAGTTTTTTAGCTTTTTTATTTTTTTTATTAGTTTTTAGTTTTTTTTGTAGTTTTTGCCTTTTTTTAGTTTTTTTAGTTTTTTAGCTTTTTTATTAGTTTTTAGTTTTTTTTGTAGTTTTTGCCTTTTTTTAGTTTTTTTAGTTTTTTAGCTTTTTTATTTTTTTTATTAGTTTTTAGTTTTTTTTGTAGTTTTTGCCTTTTTTTAGTTTTTTCAGTTTTGACGTCACCTGATCCAGTTTTTTCAGGTGACGTCACCTGATCCACACATCCACTGACAGACAGACAACTTATTTTTATATATATAGAAGATATATATATATATATATATATATATATATATATATATATATATATATATTTGTTTTTAACTACGTAAAATGATGTGTCCCTGTGTCCCGGTCGTCATTTATATTCCCTGTGTTCCGGTCGTCATTTGTGTCCCGGTATCCCAGTTTGTAATTTCTCTTTGAGTGTCCCAGTCGTCATTTATATTCCCTGTGTCCCGGTCGTCATTTGTGTCCCGGTCTGTAATTTCTATTCGAATAATCCCTGTGTCCCAGTGTGCCCCTGGCGTCCCCGTTGTAGTTCAGACCGGGGCACAGGGAATATAAATGACGACCGGGACACTCAAAGAGAAATTACAGACTAGGACACCGGGACACAAATGACGACCGGGACAAAGGGAATATAAATGACAACCGGGACACAGGGACACAACTACAACGGGGACGCCGGGGGGCACAGGGGGATATATAAATGACGACGGCGACACAGGGAATGTTCGATTAGCAATCACCATCCACAAAGCTCAAGGGCAATCATTAGAATCATGAGGTATAGATCTGAATATGGATTGTTTTTCCAATGGACAATTATATGTTTCATGTTCAAGAGTCGGTAAACCTGACCATCTATTTATATAATATGAAAAAAACTTCGTTTTCTTAAAGAGTTAAAGAGGCTGCGTTCCAAAGTCGAACCTTAAAACGTACAGGAATTAGAGGAGGCAATTGGGGGGCTGCCGCCCCCCAAACCCCCCGCTTTTAAAGACTCTTTTGTGCAGGTTTTTTTTTGCTAACCCCCCGCTCTTGGCTTCGGAAACGCCCTCTTTTAATTAAAAAATAATTGAAATGAATGAATAATGGAATAACTCCGAAAAATGTTAAACACAAGAGGACAGGAGAACCATTGCGCCGAAACTAGTAATTAGTAACAATGAAGTCCCCCCACAAAAAAAACCTGTCCAAAAGAGTCTTTAAAAGCGGGGGGTTTGGGGGGCTGCAGCCCCCCAACTGCCTCTTCTAATTCCTGTACGTTTTAAGGTTCGACTAAGGACGCAGCCTCTATAACTCTTTAAGAAAACGAAGTTTTTTTCATATTATTTCTTTACGTTTTTCTACAATCCATGGTGGATGTAATTTAATAATTCCTGTACTCCTCGTAGAGGAATTAGGAGAGGAAGTTGGGTGGCTGCCGCCCCCCAACCCCCCCCCCCCCCGCTTTTAAATCATTGTATAAAATAGAAAAAAAAAATAGATAGAATGACCGAAATGTTTCTTTAGCTCATAAAAAGCTAATATTCTGTTATCTCTCAAAAGATAAGCTGTCCAGGTGTTATCAAAATTTTTTTGATGTTGTGAAAAAAACCGCCCGTAAGGGACTTGAACCCTTGACCCGAGAATTAAAAGTCCCACGCTCTACCGACTGAGCTAATCACTTGCATGTGTGTAAATATAACTTCTCAATAACTTTTAAAAATTTCAAATTAACATGGGCTCTTATGGAGATAAATGCGTTAATTAAGTAGCTAATGCGTGGTTTCTGGAAAACAGGGAAGGAGAAATCGGATCGAGCTGTTATCGGATAAGCTCCTGGGCCGTAGGGGACCTTAACTTGTGAATTTCAGCCCGATCGGACAACGTTAAAGGGGGTGGGGGGTTGGAGGGTCGAAACTTTCGGGGGGTTAAGATTTTCCTACGAAACTTTCCAGGAAAATTACTCGGAGAATTCCGCATCGAATGAGTCTTCGTACACCCAGATCCGATGTCGGATGTGACCTGTAGGCGTCTAGGAAAAAAAAGAAAATGAATTTTAAGTGGCTATGCGTGGTTTCTGGAAAACAGGGAAGGAGTTATCGGATCGAGCTGAAATTTCGCGGATAAGCTCCTGGGCCTTAGGGGACCTTAACTTGTGAATTTCAGCCCGATCGGACAACGTTAAAGGGGGGCTGGGGTTGACAGGTCGAAACTTTCGGCCAGATTTTCCCCATGAAGGAAAAGTTGGAGGGGGATGAAATTTTGCAGGTTTCTTAGTTGGAGCTCGAGCTACGAAATGCATCCCTCCCCATCCCTCTGCTACCACTGGAACCGAAGATCGCTTAACATTGTCGTGTGTCGCCTCTTTATAGAGGCACGAGTGTGCCTCCTTGATGCACAGACAATGGGACAGCGAAGAATGTTGTATATTCGCAAGTTTTACGTGATTAAAAACATATATATATATATTATATATATATATATATATATATATATATATATATATATATATATATATATATATATATATATATATATATATATATATATATATATATATATATAAATATATATATATATCTATATATATAAATATAAGTTGTCTGTCTGTCTGTGGATCAGGTGACGTCATGTTTCTGTGTTGACAGACGTCATGAAATTAGATATCGTCATTTTTGCTTTGACGGTTACGTCATTAACGGTATTTAAGACATTTGTTCACGGAAAAATGTTTAATTGTAAAATGACTGAAGAACCTACAATGGCAACAGCCGAGGAAGCTGCTCAAAGAGTTTATGCCAAAAAACTTGCTGCTGATAGAGAAAGTAAGAAAAGAAAGCGTTCCGAGGAATCACAAGAACAGCAAGAAAACAGGCTTGCGGCTAAAGAACGCAAAACCGCGCAGTTAGATGAAAATCCACCTGGACAGCGAGAGTCAAAACATATCAAAACTGAAAATGATAGCGATGATGATTGGGTTTGGGATTTTGACTTGGATAAGGTCATCAATGCCTACCAGATTTAAGTTAAATTAACAAAGGTTCGTCGATATGTACTTCAGAGTGACGCTGAAAAATAAAGAAGAAAAAGAAAACTGAAAAAAGAAAAAAGGTAAAAAACTAAAAAAAAAACTAAAAAGAAAAAACACTCAAAGAGAAATTACAGACCGGGACACAAATGACGACCGAGACAGAGGGAATATAAGTGACGACCGGGAACCTCAAAGAGAAATTACAGACTGGGACACCCGGACACAAATGACGACCGGGACACCGGGACACAGGGAATATAAATGACGACCGGGACACTCAAAGAGAAATTATAAACTGGGACACCGGGACACAAATGACGACCGGGACACAGGGAATATAAATGACGATCGGGACACAGGGACACATCATTAGAATAATGAGGTATAGATCTGAATACGGATTGTTTTTCCCACAATTATATGTTGCATGTTCAAGAGTCAGTAAACCTGACAATCTATTTATATGCACAGACAATGGGACAGCGAAGAATGTTGTATATTCGCATGTTTTACGTAGTTACAAACATATATTTATATCTATCTCTATTCACAGGTGGGACACAGGGACACAACTACAATGGCGCGTAACTAATATGGCGCGTAACGACTTACGCGCGCGGGGGGGCTTTGGGGGGCGCGAAGCACCCCACCAACTAGGTGTTGGGGTTGGGGCTAGGTGTTGGGGTGGCGCCACCCCAACAGCTAGTATCTATATATATATAAATAAGTTGTCTGTCTGTGTGTCTGTCTGTCAGGTGACGTCATGTTTCTGTGTCGACTGACGTCATGAAGTTAGTTGTCGTCATTTTTGCTATGACGGTGACGTCATTAACGGTATTTAAGACATTTGTTCACGGAAAAATGTTTAATTCTAAAATGACTGAAGAACCTACAATGGCAACAGCCGAGGAAGCTGCTCAAAGAGTTTATGCCAAAAAACTTGCTGCTGATAGAGAAAGTAAGAAAAGAAAGCGTTCCGAGGAATCACAAGAACAGCAAGAAACAGGCTTGCATCTGAAAGAGAAAGTAAGAAAGAAAGCGTGCCGGGGAATCACAAGAACAGCAAGAAAACAGGCTTGCGGCTAAAGAACGCAAACCCTGCAGTTAGATGAAAATCCACCTGGACAGCGAGAGTCAAAAACATATCAAAACTGAAAATGATAGCGATGATGATTGGGTTTGGGATTCTGACTTGGATAAGGTCATCAATGCCACCAGATTTAAGTTAAAAAAACAAAGGTTCGTCGATATGTCCTTCATAGTGACGCTGAAAAATAAAGAAGAAAAAGAAAACTGAAAAAAGAAAAAGGTAAATAACTAAAAAAAAACTAAACAAAAAAAAACACTCAAAGAGAAATTACAGACCGGGACACAAATGACGACCGAGACCAGAGGGAATATAAGTGACGACCGGGAACCTCAAAGAGAAATTACAGACTGGGACACCCGGACACACAAATCACGACCGGGACACAGGGAATATAAATGACGACCGGGACACAGGGACACAACTACAACGGGACGCCGGGGGCACAGGCGGGATATATAAATGACGACCGGGACACAGGGATGTTCGAATAGAAATTAACAGACCGGGACACCGGGACACAAATGACGACCGTGACACAAGGAATATAAATGACGACCGGGACACTCAAAGAGAAATTACAAACTGGGACACCGGGACACAAATGACGACCGGGACACAGGGAATATAAATGACGACCGGGACACAGGACACATCATTAGAATAGTGAGGTATAGATCTGAATAAGGATTGTTTTTCCCATGGACAATTATATGTTGCATGTTCAAGAGTCAGTAAACCTGACAATCTATTTATATGCACAGACAATGGGACAGCGAAGAATGTTGTATATTCGCATGTTTTACGTAGTTAAAACATATATTTATATCTATCTCTTATTCAAAGGTTGGACACAGGGACACAACTACAATGGCACGTAACTAATATGGCGCGTAACGACTTACGCGCGCGGGGGGGGGGCACATGTGGGACACAGGGACACAACTACAATGGCGCGTAACTAATATGGCGCGTAACGATTTACGCGCGCGGAGGGGCTTGGGGGGCGCGAAGCGCCCCCACCAACAGCTTGTATATATATATGTTCTTATTATATATATTTATAAATATATATATATATATATATATATATATATATAATATATATATATATATATATATTATATATATATATATATATATATATATATTATATATATATATACTAGCTGTTGGGGCGGAGCTTCGCGCCACCCCAACACCTACTTGGTGGGGCGCTTCGCGCCCCCCCAAGCCCCCCCGCGCGCGTAAGTCGTTACGCGCCATATTAGTTACACGCCATTGTAGTTGTGCCCCTGTGTCCCACCTGTGAATATAGATAGATTTATATATGTGTTTCAAACTACGTAAAAAATTGCGAATATACAACATTTTTGGCTTTCCCACTACTGGGAGCTTTCCGTTTCCAATTGCCAGCAATTGATCTGAAAATGTTTGACCAGAGTCATCGTTTTGCAATCGGACACGCATATTTGTAGTTAATTTTAATATTTTTACGTGTGCCCATAAATTAGAATTTTTCAGGCAAGCATTCATTTCGTCTGCAGGAGTTAAACTACATAAAAATTGCGAATATACAACATTCTTGGCTTTCCCATTGTCTGTGCATATACAAAGCGTATGTACTAATAATGACGTCATATGCAAACGCTCTTTTTACAAACAAACAAACATGCATACACACAACTCGATTTTATATAGATAGATAGATAGATTAGATACCAATACATATTAACTGCGTAAAACTTGCGAATATACA
>NC_088866.1:24502494-24537506 GCF_032884065.1 Artemia franciscana
TCATTAGTCTATAGGAATAATAATGCATTGCACTGCATTTCTTATTCATTTCTTTGTTAGTGGCTGGATTCATCAATTTAATATTAAAGTGATAGCCGTCGGCTCCATCCCAAAAAATGATAGGATATTGTAGGGCATCGTAGCATCGATGAATTTCAGCAATTCTTAACAACTGAGCGTTTCGCTTATGATGAATAATATCTCGAGGTAAAAACTGATCACCGACCATAACGATTGCCACTTCGTCGATAGTTGGAGCATTGTATCTACGCATATGTTGGCCATGAGGCGTTTTGTCAGCGGATATAACAATTTTATGCGTATCAGTAGGCATCAAATCGATGGCTGTTTTGAACAGACGCACTAAATTATTATTTTCGTGGAAAAGATGTTGCAATTGGGAAACGATTGTCCTTTCAACGTTGGGAGAAATTTCGCAACGTGCATTCAATTCAGAATTTTATCACTGATGAAGTACAATCGTAAAAATTTATGATTCTCGCCTGAGAATGGTAGAAGGGACCCTGCTCTATGATAAATTTGCCCTTTTACTTTGAAAGTAGACATAAATTGATCTGGATTTTCGATTTGGGCTCCAAACGACGTCATTTGGAAACATGAGTTGTATTTTCTGATTTTTGACAAAAAACGCTTAGATTCTGACGTAGTTCCAGTAAGGAAAGTCTTCAATGGCTCTGGTGGTGCAGCCAATAGAGGAAGTTTAACTTTTCCTGAGGCGCAACACATTCCCCTTGTTTCACCATTGAATTTCAAGGCCTTGCAATAAGGACAAATTTTAGACATTGTCCCGATTTGAACACATCTACTCAAGCTATAATCATCGACTGGGTTGTACCTGAATGCCAGGCGATAACTTTCAGGTTGCTCTGATTCCTCGGCACGCTTTCTTTTCTTACTTTCTCTATCAGCAGCAATCCTGATTTCTTGTTGTTCTTGTGATTCCTCGGCACGCTTTCTTTTCTTACTTTCTCTATCAGCAGCAAGCCTGATTTCTTGCTGTTCTTGTAATTCCTCGGCACGCCTTCTTTTTTCACTTTCTCTTTTAGCAGCATGTCTGTTTCCGCGTTGCTCTGGTAGTTCCTCGGCTCGCTTTCTGTTCTTTCTTTCTCTATCAGCCTCAAGCCTGTTTCCTTGCTGTTCTTTTGATTCCTCGGCACGCTTTCTGTTCTTTCTTTCTCTATCAGCCTCAAGCCTGTTTCCTTGCTGTTCTTTTGATTCCTCGGCACGCCTTCTTTTTTCACTTTCTCTTTTAGTAGCAAGTCAGCTTTCGCGTTGCTCTGGTAATTCCTCGGCACGCGTTCTTTTCTGACTTTCTCTATCAGCAGCAAGTTTTTTGGCATAGACTCTTTGAGCATCTTCATCGGCTTTTGCCATTGTAAGTTCATCAGCCATTGTAAACTTAAACATTAATAGATTTCTACGTGAACATATGTCTTAAATATCTTGATTGACGTCACCGTCAAAGCAAAAATGACGACAACTAATTTATATAGATAGAAGATATATATATATATATATACTAGCTGTTGGGGTGGCGCTTCGCGCCACCCCAACACCTAGTTGGTGGGGCGCTTCGCGCCCCCCCAAAGCCCCCCCCGCGCGCGTAAGTCGTTACGCGCCATATTAGTTACGCGCCATATTAGTTACGCGCCATTGTAGTTGTGTCCCTGTGTCCCACCTGTGAATATAGATAGATTTATATATGTGTTTCAAACTACGTAAAAATTGCGAATATACAACATTCTTGGCTTTCCCATTGTCTGTCCATATACAAAGCCGTATGTACTAATAATGACGTCATATGCAAACGCTCTTTTTACAAACAAACAAACATGCATACACACAACTCGTTTTTATATAGATAGATAGATAGATAGATACAATACAAATTAACTACGTAAAACTTGTGAATATACAACAGTCTTCGCTGTCCCATTGTCTGTGCGTATAAATAGATTGTCAGGTTTACCGACCCTCAAAGATGCAACATACAATTGTACATTGGTAAAGCAATCTGTATTAAGATCTATACCGCATTTTTCTAGTTATTACCCTTGTTGGAATTGCAATCTTTTAAATTGAAAAAGCAGATCCGTTGGAATCATGGGAATGCGAGGAATAAGAACAGCCTCACCCTCATAAGGCCCTGTCAAGATTGTGGCATCTATTAGGTTTTCCATTGTTTTTTTTTTTAACGGCAAGTCGTCATTTATAACTGCATCTCGCAAATGAATGTATTGTTCAGAGCGGAGCTTGGTCTGATTCAGGCGGATATATAGCAAACGTTCTGATTCAATTTTAGCATACATATCCACGACAAATTGGTGAAACAATTCACGGCATTTTAAAATATAATTTTCTTCATCCTGCCGAATCATTAGTCTATAGGAATAATAATGCATTGCACTGCATTTCTTATTCATTTCTTTGTTAGTGGCTGGATTCATCAATTTAATATTAAAGTGATAGCCGTCGGCTCCATCCCAAAAAATGATAGGATATTGTAGGGCATCGTAGCATCGATGAGTTTCAGCAATTCTTAACAACTGAGCGTTTCGCTTATGTAGAATAATATCTCGAGGTAAAAACTGATCACCGACCATAACGATTGCCACTTCGTCGATAGTCGGAGCATTGTATCTACTTACATGTTGGCCAGGAGGCCTTTTGTCAGCGGAAATAACAATTTTATGAGTATCAGTAGGCATCAAATCGATGGCTGTTTTGAACAGACGCACTAAATTATTATTTTCGTGGAAAAGATGTTGCACTTGGGAAACGATTGTCCTTTCAACGTTGGGAGAAATTTCGCAACGTGCATTCAATTCAGAATTTCTATCACTGATGAAGTACAATTGTAAAAATTTATGATTCTCGCCTGAGAATGGTAGAAGGGACCCTGCTTTATGATAAATTTGCCCTTTTACTTTGAAAGTAGACATAAATTGATCTGGATTTTCGATTTGGGCTCCAAACGACGTCATTTGAAAACACGACGTCATTTGTCTGATTTTTGACAAAAAACGCTTAGATTCTGACGTAGTTCCAGTAAGGAAAGTCTTCAATGGCTCTGGTGGTGCAGCCAATAGAGGAAGTTTAACTTTTCCTGAGGCGCAACACATTCCCATTGTTTCACCATTGAATTTCAAGGCCTTGCAATAGGGACAAATTTTAGACATTGTCCCGATTTGAACACATCTACTCAAACTATAATCATCGACTGGGTTGTACCTGAATGCCAGGCGATAACTTTCAGATTGCTCTGATTCCTCGGCACGCTTTCTTTTCTTACTTTCTCTATCAGCAGCAAGCCTGATTTCTTGCTGTTCTTGTAATTCCTCGGCACGCTTTCTTTTCTTACTTTCTCTATCAGCAGCAAGCCTGATTTCTTGCTGTTCTTGTGATTCCTCGGCACGCTTTCTTTTCTTACTTTCTCTATCAGCAGCAAGCCTGATTTCTTGCTGTTCTTGTAATTCCTCGGCACGCCTTCTTTTTTCACATTCTCTTTTAGCAGCAAGTCTGCTTCTGCGTTGCTCTGGTAGTTCCTCGGCATGCTTTCTGTTCTTTCTTTCTCTATCAGCCTCAAGCCTGTTTCCCTGCTGGTCTTTTGATTCCTCGGCACGCCTTCTTTTTTCACTTTCTCTTTTAGCAGCAAGTCTGCTTTTGCGTTGCTCTGGTAGTTCCTCGGTATGCTTTCTGTTCTTTCTTTCTCTATAAGCCTCAAGCCTGTTTCCATGCTGGTCTTTTGATTCCTCGGCACGCCTTCTTTTTTCACTTTCTCTTTTAGCAGCAAGTCTGCTTTCGCGTTGCTCTGGTAGTTCCTCGGCACGCTTTCTTTTCTGACTTTCTCTATCAGCAGCAAGTTTTTTGGCATAGACTCTTTGAGCATCTTCATCAGTCATTGTAAACTTAAACATTAATAGATTTCTACGCGAACATATGTCTTATATAACTTGAATGACGTCACCTTCAAAGCAAAATTGACGGCAACTAATTTCATGACGTCAGCCGAAACATGACGTCACCTGATCCACAGATCCACACACAGACAGACAACTTATTTATATATATATATATATATATATATATATATATATATATATATATATATATATATATATATATATATATATATATATATATATACTAGCTGTTGGGGTGGCGCTTCGCGCCCCCCCCAAGCCCTCCCTCGCGCGTAAGTCGTTACGCGCCATATTAGTTACGCGCCATTGTAGTTGTGTCCCTATGTCCCACCTGTGAATATAGATAGATATATATATATATATATATATATATATATATATATATATATATATATATATATATATATATATATATATATATATATATATATATATATATATATATATATATATATATATATATATATATATATATATATATATATATATATATATATATATATATATATATATATATATGTTTTTAACTACGTAAAACTTGCGAATATACAACATTCTTTGCTGTCCCATTGTCTGTGCATATAAATAGATTGTCAGGTTTACCGACTCTTGAACATGCAACATATAATGGTCCATGGGAAAACAATCCGTATTCAGATCTATACCTCATGACTCTAATGATTGCCCTTGAGCTTTGTTGATGGTGATTGCTAATCGACCATTCCCTGAGTCGCCATCGTCATTTATATATTCCCCTGTGCACCCCGGCGTCCCCTTTGTAGTTATGTTCCTGTGTCCAGGTCGTCGTCATTTATACTCCCTGTGTCCCGGTGCTTTGTTGATTGCTAATCGAACATTCCTTTTGTCCCGGTCGCTTTCTCTTTGAGTGTCGTCATTTATTTAGATTGTCAGGTTTACCGACTCTTGAACATGCAACATATAATTGTCCATGGTAAAAACAATCCATATTCAGATCTATACCTCATGATTCTAATGATTGCCCTTGAGCTTTGTTGATGGTGATTGCTAATTGAACATTCCCTGTGTCCCGGTCGTCATTTATATTCCCAGTATCCCGGTCGTCATTTGTGTCCCAGTGTTCCCCTTTTAGTTTTTTTTTATTGGTTTTGACCTTTTTTTAGGTTTTTTAGTTTTTTTCTTTTTTCTTTTTAGTTTTTTGAAGTTTTTATCTTTCTAGTTTTTTTATTTTTATTTAAATTTTTTTAGTTTTCTTTTTCTCCTTTATTTTTCAGTTTTTTTCCTTTTTTTAGTTTTTTTTCTTTTTTAGCTCTTAGTTTTTACCTTTTTTAGTTTTTTTTAGTTTTTTAGATGAAATTTTTTTTTAGTTTTTTTCCTTTTTTTCTTTTTAGTTTTTTATTGGTTTTTACCTTTTTTTTAGCTTTTTTAGTTTTTTTCGTTTTTTCTTTTTACTTTTTTTTTTAGTTTTTATCTTTTTTATTTTTTTTTATTTTTATTCTTAATTTTATTAGTTTTCTTTTTCTCTTCTATTTTTCAGTTTTTTCCTTTTTTTTAAGTTTTTTTTTTAGTTTTTAGTTTTTTTAGTTTTTTTTTCCTTTTTTCTTTTTTTTATTGGTTTTTACCTTTTTTTTTAGCTTTTTTAGTTTTTTTTTGTTTTTTCTTTTTACTTTTTTTTTAGTTTTTATCTTTTTTATTTTTTTTTATTTTATTCTTAATTTTATTAGTTTTCTTTTTCTCTTCTATTTTTCAGTTTTTTCCTTTTTTTTAAGTTTTTTTTTTAGTTTTTAGTTTTTTTAGTTTTTTAGTTTTTTTAGTTTTTTTAGTTTTTTAGCTTTTTTATTTTTTTTATTAGTTTTTAGATTTTTTTGTAGTTTTTGCCTTTTTTTAGTTTTTTCAGTTTTTTTTTAGTTTTTAGTTTTTTACCTTTTTTAGCCTAACCAGGATTTGAACCTGGGACCTTCATTCTCCGTTCTGACACCCTCTCTCACCGAGTGACTACTCCAGCATGTTCATTTTGGTGTTTTAAATGGTATATTATTAACCAAATTAATGTGTTTTACAATATACTAAGCATCGTCAAAGCAAAAATGACGACAACTAATTTCATGACGTCAGCCGACACAGAAACATGACATCACCTGATCCACAGATCCACAGACAGACAACTTATTTTTATATATATAGAAGATATATATATATATATATATATATATATATATATATATATATATATATATATATATATATATATATATATATATATATATATATATATATATATATATATATATATATATATATATAAATAAGTTGTCTCTCTGTGTCTGTCTGTCAGGTGACCTCATGTTTCTGTGCAGCTGATAGAGAAAGTAAGAAAAGAAAGCCTGCCGGGGAATCACAAGAACAGCAAGAAAACAGGCTTGCGGCTAAAGAACACAAAGCCGCGCAGTTAGATGAAAATCCACCTGGACAGCGAGAGTCAAAACATATCAAAACTGAAAATGATAGCGATGATGATTGGGTTTGGGATTTTGTCTTGGATAAGGTCATCAATGGCTACGAGATTTAAGTTAAAAAAACAAAGGTTCGTCGATATGTACTTCATAGTGGCGCTGAAAAATAAAGAAGAAAAAGAAAACTGAAAAAAGAAAAAAGGTAAAAAACTAAAAAAAAAACTAAAAAGAAAAAACACTCAAAGAGAAATTACAGACTGGGACACAAATGACGACCGAGATAGAGGGAATATAAGTGACGACCGGGAACCTCACAGAGAAATTACAGACTGGGACACCCGGACACAAATCACGACCGGGATACAGGGAATATAAATGACGACCGGGACACAGGGACACAACTACAACGGGGACGCCGGGGGCACAGGCGGGATATTTAAATGACGGCCGGGACACAGGGATTGTTCGAATAGAAATTACAGACCGGGACACCGGGACACAAATGACGACCGGGACACCGGGACACAGGGAATATAAATGACGACCAGGACACTCAAAGAGAAATTACAAACTGAGACACCGGGACACAAATGACGACCGGGACACAGGGAATATAAATGACAACCGGGACACAGGGACACATCATTAGAATAATGAGGTATAAATCTGAATACGGATTGTTTTTCCCATGGACAATTATATATTGAATGTTCAAGAGTCAGTAATCCTGACAATTAATTTATATGCACAGACAATGGGACAGCGAAGAATGTTGTATATTTGCATGTTTTACGTTGTCAAAAACATATATTTATATCTATCTCTATTCACAGGTGGAACACAGGGACACAACTACAATGGCGCGTAACTAATATGGCGCGTAACGACTTGTGCGCGCGGGGGGGGCTTGGGGGGCGCGAAGCGCCCCACCAACTAGGTGTTGGGGTGGCGCGAAGTGCCACCCCAACAGCTAGTATATATATATATATATATATATATATATATATATATATATATATATATATATACATATACATATATATATATATATATATATATATATATATATATATATATATATATATATATATATATATATATATATATATATATATATATATATATATATATGCTAGCTATTGGTGGGGGCACTTCGCATCCCCCCAAGCCCCCCCGTGCGCGTAAGTCGTTACGCGCCATTGTAGTTGTGTCCCTGTGTCTCACCTGTAAATATAGATATGTAAATATATATGTATATGTTTTAACTATGTAAAATTTGCGAAAATACAACATTCTTCGCTGTCCATTTACAAAGCCTTATATACCTATAATGACGTCATATACGAAGGCTCTTTTTACAAACAAACAAACTTGCATACATAAAACTTATTTTTATATAGATAGATAGACAGGTAGATATACATATACAATACAAATTAACTACGTAAAACTTGCGAATATACAACATTCCTCGCTGTCTCATTGTCTGTGCATATAAATAGATTGTCAGGTTTACCGACCCTCGAACATGCAACATACAATTGTCCATGGGAAAAACAATCTGTATTAAGATCCATACCGCATTTTTCTAATGACTGCCCTTGAACTTAGTTAATGGTGATTGCAAATGCTAATCGAATTGGAAATTCCAATCTTTCAAATTGAAAAGGTAGATCCATTGGAATCATGGGAATGTGAGGAATAAGAACAGCCTCACCCTCAAAAGGCCCTGTCAAGATTGTTACCTCTATTACGTTTTCCATTGTTTTTTTTTTTTACCATTGTGCACTCGTCCCAAATAATAAGTTTGCATTGCCGAGATACTTTACCAATCCCAGATGATTTGGAAATATTGCTGGTGGGAGTTTCTGTAGAATGCAAATTCAGAGGCAATTTCAAAGCGGAACGAGCAGTTCTTCCACCAGGCAGCAACAATGCGGCTATTCTGGACGACGTAATTGCCAGCGCTATGTCATTTTTTTTATCGAATTGATGCCAGAATCAATTTTATCACAAACATTTTATCAGTACCTCCTGACCAATTCAAAAAGAAGATTTCTCCAACGTTGTTATAGACACAATGCATTATGTTATCATAAATGTCCTTTTGCTCAGACGTTAACTTAGAAATATTATTTTGTACATACGACAATAGATCACTCGTGTTGTAACTTTGTTCACGATCCAATTCTACACACGTCGAAACAGCAGCTTTACGATTAGGTGAAGGCATATCCAAATCCTGAAGAGGTTTGTTTGCCATGCATAAGCACAAATCTTCAATAATAACTAAAGTGTATTTATTAATTTTTGATGTAAAATCAAAAGTTATATCTGACGTCTCTAACCGTTTTCGATGGAGTATATCCTCGGCCATTTTTGATTTATATTTTTCCCATAGCTCTGTAGGAGCTGAAGGATAGCACGAAGTTCATATAATTCCAAACAATTCACAAATTTGACTTGAAGATGACATTTCACACGCGTCATTGATGCAGTTATCCCAGTGTTGGTCATTCCCCAATAAATTCAGAGCTTGGCATACACTACGGTAAGTGTCATGTATAGTACCGTTTACAGTTCTCAAATGCTCAAAGAACGTCGGACCGGGTACAATCACCAAAAGCAGGTGGAGAAAGAAGCATATATGTTGATTGGAGTGAATGGTGTAGAGTCTTCCTATCGTGGTATCTTTGAAGATGGTAGGTTGGCCGTCGACTGATTTACCCTGTTTGCGACGTTCAAATGATTTATTTTTAGCATTCCACGTGTAATACGAAGGCACTTCAGCATACAGCAGTTTTTTTGCAAAGAATCATTTTGACTTAACGAAAAGAAAGCAGTTAAAGTTGTATCCGGTGGATTCAGGGCTCTTTGTTGAACGTTGGATTCCGAAAAATAAACACATTGGCCATTCTGTAAATGCACTGCTAAGTGAACAACAGCTGGACTTCGTTCATGTATCAGAAATGAAAGAATTCACCAAACAGCTCCATTACTGCGTATGTATCTTCCAGCCTGATATTGTACGATTTCATCAACATCAATGATTTCGGACAGCAAGCCGAAAACAGCCATGCAGCTGCCTTTTGTGACGTATTTACATATGTATTTGATTGCCTTTACGGAGTTACAGTATTCAACGTTTATGTGTGCATTAAATGTTTTTGACAATAAAGGTGAATATGGAACAACCCACTGAATATCTGCTTCGATGGTGGTACTGTTATGCTTCTTTATTATTGCTGTTTTACCGCCATCTTCAGTAGATCTTCTTCTATATTGTGGGTAACCATCATTGCCAGTAATTGTTTTTAGTGCTAAAAGTCGAGGATAATGCTTTGTGCACCTTCCTTTGGCCATGCATGGTGATTTTTCATTCAGTGCACCGCAAGGTCCATGTATCATATTTTTTACCACAATATCATATAAGCCCTTTTCGACATTTTCATCAGGAATTTCAGTGGAAATCACATCGTCAATTTCATTAGAAATAATTTTATCATATAGCCAGATTAGTATATGTGCGTGTGGCAATCCTCGTTTTTGTCATTCCCCTGAGTACATCCAACATCGCACTGGCCCAAACACTTTAAGTTTTACTATGTAGTTTATCAGTGATTTCAGCTTTTGCCGGAAGACACGGGCCGTAATGTCATGTCAATGAACCGCCGATTGTCCTTGAAGTAAAAGTTGCTGTATCTCGTCCCAAGATTGATTACATGTAAATATAATAAATAAATCTGGACGACCATAGAGACGAACATACGCAATAGCATCTTGAGCATATTCATGCTTATGACGGGGACTGCCAGCATACGACGAAGGTAAAATCATTAATCGTCCGACGTTAGTGGTATTACCGTCATTTACAACTGCATCTCGCAAATGAATGTCTTGTTCAGAGCGAAGCTTGGTCTGATTCAGACGGATATATAGCAAACGTTCTGATTCAATCTTTGCATACATATCAACGATGTATTGATGAAACAATTGACGGCATTTTAAAATATAATTGTCTTCATCCTGACGAATCATTAGTCTATAGGAATAATAATTGGTTGCGCTGCATTTCTGATCCGTTTGTTTGTTAGTGGATGGATCTATCAATTTATTATTAAAGTTATAGCCGTTGGATCCATCCCAAAAAATGAAAGGATATTGAAAGGTATCGCAGCATCGATGTGTTTCAGCAGTTCTTACCAACTGAGCGTTTCGCTTATGAAGAATAATATCTTGAGGTTAAAACTGATCACCGACCATAACGATTACCACTTCGTCGATATTTGGAGCAGTGTTTCTACGCACATGTTGGCCAGTAGGCATTTAGTCAGCGAAAAAAAAACAATTTTATGCGTATCAGCAGGCATCAAATCGACTGCTGTTTTGAACAGACACACTAAATTATTATTTTCGTGGAAAAGATCTTGCAATTGGAAAACGATAGTCCTTTCAAAGTCTGGAGAAATTTTGCAACGTGCATTCAATTCAGAATTTCTATCACTGATGAAGTACAGTTGTAAAAATTTATGATTCTCGCCTGAGAATGGTAGAAGGGACCCTGATCTATGATAAATTTGCCCTTTTACTTTTATAGTAGGCATAAATCGATCTTGATTTTCGATTTGGGCACCAAACGACTTCATTTGGAAACATGAGTTATATTTTCTGATGCTAAACAAAATCGCTTAGATTCTGACTTAGTTCCAGTAAGCAAAGTCTTCAATGGCGTATTCTTTTGGTAATTTCTCTTTGAGACGCAACCCTGTTTTCACGGTGTTCTTATGATTCCTCGGCACGCTTTCTTTTCTTACTTTCTCTATTAGCCGCAAGCCTTTTGGCATTAACTCTTTGAGCAGCTTCCTCGGCTGTTTCTTCTGCCATTGTAGGATTTACACTAAAATTTATCTTTGAATTAATTCTTTGAGCATCTTCCTCGGCACGCTTTCTTTTGGTAATTTCTCTTTAAGCCACGAGCCTGTTTTCACGTTGTTCTTTTGATTCCTCTGTCCTTTTTTAGGTAATTCCTCTTTGAGACACAAGCCTATTTTCAAGCTGTTCTTGTGATTCCTCGGCACCCTTTCTTTTCTTACTTACTCTATTAGTCGGAAGCCTTTTGGAATTAACTCTTCGAGCAGCTTCCTCGGCTGTTTCTTTTGCCATTGTAGGATTTATACTAAAATTTCTCTTTGAATTAACTCTTTGAGCAGCTTTCTCGGCGGTTTCTTCTGTCATTGGAAGATTTATACTAAAATTTCTCTTTGAATCGCCCCCTTATATAATACTAAAATTTCTCTTTGAATTAACTCTTTGAGCAGCTTTCTCATCGGTTTCTTCTGTCATTTTAAGATTTATACTAAAATTTCTCTTTGAATCGCCCCCTTATATACTTATAATGACGTCATATACAAAACCTTTGACGTCATATACAAAGCCTTTGACGTCATATGCAAAGCCTCCTATACTTATAATGACGTCATATACGGACAAACAAACACACATATGCGGACAAACACAAAACATGGACAAACACACAAACTTAAAACTTATTTATATATATATATATATATATATATATATATATATATATATATATATATATATTATATGTATATGCATATATATATATATATATATATATATATATATATATATATATATATATATATATACTAGCTGTTGGGGTGGCGCTTCGCGCCACCCCAACACCTAGTTGGTGGGGGCGCTTCGCGCCCCCCCCAAGCCCCCCCGCGCGCGTAAGTCGTTACGCGCCATATTAGTTACGCGCCATATTAGTTACGCGCCATTGTAGTTGTGTCCCTGTGTCCCACCTGTGAATATAGATAGATTTATATATGTGTTTCAAACTACGTAAAAATTGCGAATATACAACATTCTTGGCTTTCCCATTGTCTGTCCATATACAAAGCCGTATGTACTAATAATGACGTCATATGCAAACGTTCTTTTTACAAACAAACAAACATGCATACACACAACTCGTTTTTATATAGATAGATAGATAGATAGATACAATACAAATTAACTACGTAAAACTTGTGAATATACAACAGTCTGTTCCGAAATACAACTAACTTCGTAAAACTTGAGAATATACAACATTCTTCGCTGTCCAATTCTCGCTGCATATAAATAGATTGTCAGGTTTACCGACCCTCGAACATGCAACGTACAATTGTCCATGGGAAAAACAATCAGTATTAAGATCAATACCACATTTTTCTAATGATTGACCTTGAGCTTTGTTAATGGTGATTGCAAATGCTAATCGAATTGGGAATTGCAATCTTTTAAATTGAAAAGGCAGATCTGTTGGAATCATGGGAATGCGAGGAATAAGAACAGCCTCACCCTCAAAAGGCCCTGTCAGGATTGTGGCCTCTATTAGGTTTTCCATTGTTTTTTTTACGGCAAGTCGAGTGCCATTGCAAAGCTTTGGTGGGTTTATGTTACGTAACAATATTATTGGTACGCCTATTTTTAGTTGTAGCACGTGTGGTGGAAACCCTGAAAGATCTATGGAATTTAAAAATTCAGATGGATAATTAACCGCTTCATTTGGTTCCAAAACTGTGTCGACTGACTTGTAAAGGACTGCCTGGTCTTGAATCTTGGTCAAAACAATATTGTTGATTTCGTGGACGTCTATATTCTTGGGTGCGAGAATCGCTCTTTCACTTAGCCATTTATTATTTTTATAATTTTTTAGAATATTCGGAAATATATTTTCAATCAATTCATTTTTGGACGTCACTAAATTACAGAAATCAGCAGGTAGTTGTATACGTCCTGAAATTGAGTCTACTGGGAGCTTTCCGTTTCCCATTGCTAGCAATTGATCTGAAAATGTTTGACCAGAGTCATCGTTTTGCAATCGGACACGCATATTTGTAGTTAATTTTAATGTTTTTACGTGTGCCCATAAATTAGAATTTTTCAGGCAAGCATTCATTTCGTCTGCAGGAGTTGATCTAGGTATTATAGGTAATGTTTGCCTGAAATCTCCTGCAAGCAATATTAATGTGCTGCCAAAGGGTTTCGAATTCCCTCTTAAATCTTTCAAGCATTGATCCAGAGCCTCGAGCGATTTTTTGTGTGCCATTGTGCACTCATCCCAAATAATAAGTTTGCATTGCTGCAATACTTTACCCATCCCAGATGATTTGGAAATATTGCACGTGGGAGTTTCTGTAGAATGCAAGTTCAGAGGCAATTTCAAAGCGGAATGAGCAGTTCTTCCACCAGGCAGCAATGTTGCGGCTATTCCGGACGACGCAATTGCCAACGCTATATCATTTTTAGATCGAATTGATGCCAGAATCAGTTTTATCACAAACGTTTTACCAGTACCTCCTGGCGCATCCAAAAAGAAAATTTCTCCAACGTTGTTATCGACACAATGCATTATCGTATCATAAATGTCTTTTTGTTCCGACGTTAACTTGGAAATGTTATTTTGTACATACGACAATAGATCACTCGTACTGTAACTTTGTTCACGATCCAATTCTACACATGTCGAAACAGCAGCGATACGGTTAGGTGAAGGCATTCCCAAACCCTGAAGAGGTTTGTTTGCCATACTTATGCAAATATCTTCTATAACAACTAAAGTGTAGTTATAAATTTCTGGTGTAAAATCAAAAGTCATGTCTGACGTCTCTAACTGTTTTCGATGAAGTATATCTTCGGACATTTTTGACTTATATTTTTCCCATAACTCTGTAGGAGCTGATGGAGAGCAAGTTGTTAAAATGATGCCAAACAATGCACGAATTTGACTTGGGGTTGACGTTTCGCACGCGTCATTGATGCAGTTATCCCAGTGTTGGTCATTCTCCAATAAATTCAGAGCTTGGCATGCACTACGGTAAGTGTCATGTATAGTACCATTTACAGTCCTCAAATACTCAAAGGATGTCGGACCGGGTACATTCACCAAAAGCAGGCGTAGAAAGAAGCATTCATGTTGATTGGGGTGAACGGTGTAGAGTCTTCCTATCGTGGTATCTTTGAAGATGGTAGGTTGGCCGTCGACTGACTTACCCTGTTTTCGACGTTCAAATACTTTATTTTTAGTATTCCACGTGTAATACGAAGGCACTTCAGTATACAGCAGTTTTTTCGCAAAAGAATCATTTTTGCAAAGCGAAAAAAAAAATGTTAATGTTGTATCCGGTGGATTCAGGACTCTTTGTTGCACGTTGGTTTCCGTGAAATAAACACGTTGACCATTCTGTAAATGTACCGCTAAGTGAACAACAGCTGGACTACGTTCATGTATCGGAAATGAAAGAATTCGCCAAACAGCTTCATTACTGCTTATGTATCTTCCAGCCTGATATTCTACGATTTCATCGAAATCTTTGATTTCGGACTGCAAGCCAAAAACTGCCATGTCACTGCCTTTGTTGACGTATTTACATATATATTTTATTGCCTTTACGGAGTTACAGTATTCAACGTTTATATGTGCATTAAATGTTTTGGATAATAAAGGGGAATATGGAACAACCCACTGGTTATCTACTTCGATGGTGGTACCGTTACGCTTCTTTATTATTGCTGTTTTACCGCCATCTTCAGTAGATCTTCTTCTATATTGTGGGTAACCATCATTGCCAGTAATTGTTGTGGGTACTAAAAGTCGAGGATATTGCTTTGTGCACCTTCCTTTGGCCATGCATGGTGAATTTTCGTTCAGTGCACCGCAAGGTCCATGTATCATATTTTTTACAATAATATCATGTAACCCCTTATCGACATTTTTATCAGGTATTTCAGCGGAAATCACATCATCAATTTCGTTTGAAGTAATTTTTTTATGTAGCCAGATTAGTATATGTGCGTGTGGCAAACCTCGTTTTTGCCATTCCACTGAGTACATCCAGCATCGCACTGACCCAAACACTTCATGTTTTACAAGGTAGTTTATCAGTGATTTCAACTTTTGCCGGAAGACACGTGCCGTAATGTCATGCCTATGAACCGCCGATTGTCCTTGAAGTAAAAGCTGCAGTATCTCGTCCCAAGATTGATTACATGTAAATGTAATAAATAAATCTGGACGACCATAGAGACGAACATACGCAATAGCATCTTGAGCATATTCATGCATATGACGTGGACTGCCAGCATATGACGAAGGTAAAATTGTTAATCTTCCAACGTTTGTGGTATTACCGTCATTTATAACTGCATCTCGCAAATGAATGTATTGTTCAGAGCGGAGCTTGGTCTGATTCAGGCGGATATATAGCAAACGTTCTGATTCAATTTTTGCATACATATCCACGACAAATTGGTGAAACAATTCACGGCATTTTAAAATATAATTTTCTTCATCCTGCCGAATCATTAGTCTATAGGAATAATAATGCATTGCACTGCATTTCTTATTCATTTCTTTGTTAGTGGCTGGATTCATCAATTTAATAATAAAGTGATAGCCGTCGGCTCCATCCCAAAAAATGATAGGATATTGTAGGGCATCGTAGCATCGATGAGTTTCAGCAATTCTTAACAACTGGGCGTTTCGCTTATGTAGAATAATATCTCGAGGTAAAAACTGATCACCGACCATAACGATTGCCACTTCGTCGATAGTCGGAGCATTGTATCTACGCACATGTTGGCCAGGAGGCGTTTTGTCAGCGGAAATAACAATTTTATGAGTATCAGTAGGCATCAAATCGATGGCTGTTTTGAACAGACGCACTAAATTATTATTTTCGTGGAAAAGATGTTGCAATTGGGAAACGATTGTCCTTTCAACGTTGGGAGAAATTTCGCAACGTGCATTCAATTCAGAATTTCTATCACTGATGAAGTACAATTGTAAAAATTTATGATTCTCGCCTAATAATGGTAGAAGGGACCCTGCTTTATGATAAATTTGCCCTTTTACTTTAAAAGTAGACATAAATTGATCTGGATTTTCGATTTGGGCTCCAAACGACGTCATTTGGAAACATGAGTTGTATTGTCTGATTTTTGACAAAAAACGCTTAGATTCTGACGTAGTTCCAGTAAGGAAAGTCTTCAATGGCTCTGGTGGTGCAGCCAATAGAGGAAGTTTAACTTTTCCTGAGGCGCAACACATTCCCATTGTTTCACCATTGAATTTCAAGGCCTTGCAATAGGGACAAATTTTGGACATTGTCCCGATTTGAACACAGCTACTCAAGCTATAATCATCGACTGGGTTGTACCTGAATGCCAGGCGATAACTTTCAGATTGCTCTGATTCCTCGGCACGCTTTCTTTTCTTACTTTCTCTATCAGCAGCAAGCCTGATTTCCTGCTGGTCTTTTGATTCCTCGGCACGCTTTCTTTTCTTACTTTCTCTATCAGCAGCAAGCCTGATTTCTTGCTGTTCTTGTAATTCCTCGGCCCGCCTTCTTTTTTCACATTCTGTTTTAGCAGCAAGTCTGCTTCTGCGTTGCTCTGGTAGTTCCTCGGCATGCTTTCTTTTTTCACTTTCTCTTTTAGCAGCAAGTCTGCTTTCGCGTTGCTCTGGTAGTTCCTCGGCATGCTTTCTTTTTTCACATTCTCTTTTAGCAGCAAGTCTGCTTCTGCGTTGCTCTGGTAGTTCCTCGGCATGCTTTCTTTTTTCACATTCTCTTTTAGCAGCAAGTCTGCTTCTGCGTTGCTCTGGTAGTTCCTCGGCATGCTTTCTTTTTTCACTTTCTCTTTTAGCAGCAAGTCTGCTTTCGCGTTGCTCTGGTAGTTCCTCGGCATGCTTTCTTTTTTCACATTCTCTTTTAGCAGCAAGTCTGCTTCTGCGTTGCTCTGGTAGTTCCTCGGCATGCTTTCTTTTTTCACATTCTCTTTTAGCAGCAAGTCTGCTTCTGCGTTGCTCTGGTAGTTCCTCGGCATGCTTTCTTTTTTCACTTTCTCTTTTAGCAGCAAGTCTGCTTTCGCGTTGCTCTGGTAGTTCCTCGGCACGCTTTCTTTTCTGACTTTCTCTATCACCAGCAAGTTTTCTGGCATAGACTCTTTGAGCATCTTCATCAGTCATTATAAACTTAAGCATTAATAGAATTCTACACGAACATCCGTCTTATATAACTTGAATGACGTCACGCCTTCAAAGCAAAAATGATGCCTTCAAAGCAAAAATGATGGCAGCTAATTTCATGACGTCAGCCGAAACATGACGGCGAACATATGTCTTATATAACTTGAATGACGTCACCTTCAAAGCAAAAATGACGGCAACTAATTTCATGACGTCAGCCGAAACATGACGTCACCTGACACATCCATCCACACATCCATCCACACATCCACAGACAGACAACTTATTTTTATATATATAGATATATATATATATATATATATATATATATATATATAAAACGAAAAAAAAATCCAATCTGTCGACTCAAAAATCCCGGAAATCACAAGCCAGGCAGGAGAGTAGAGCATGATTACAAACCAAAAAATTAATAAAATTTAAATAGCGCATGCTCAAACAAATATCAAAATCCAATACAGAGACATCAACTCGAGGAAAAAAAAAATATTGGCTAAAAAAATTGAATTTTCTTTATGAAGATACCAAACGAATGACAGCTTCGTACAGATTCTGGGAAGTGCGAATATGATAAGATGATTGATCAAAAATAAAAGATATATTATGAAACCAAAACTAATAATAATCAAACCAAACTCTTCAAAGACAGCTTTCATTTGTTATTTTTCATGATGTCCTAATTAGATAACTAAATAACATACTAATTAGATCTCCATGGTGGATCAATCACTAGCGTTTGTTTTCCAAAGTACAAAGAGGAGTAATTAAAATTCGAAAGTAGTGCTTCTACTCAAATAAACAACATAATTAACAAACACATGTATAGAATCCCCCTATGTTATGCTTCCTTTCCCTAGATTTATTCAAAATGATAGATAATTTAAGGAATGATACACTTACTGCCTAGATAAGAAATATTAAAAACCTTGTGAATTTACAAGAAAATAGACATAAAAACTATTTAGTTAGTATGAGTTATATTTTTTTTCTTCTTGGAAGAGATTTGGTGCAATGTTTTTTATTATTTTTCTTGTTAATAAAGTGATTATTTTGGTTCTGATTGTCTCACTAATTAAACACTTGTGCTGGCGTGAATTTTCAGTGGACACATTCCCTTTCAAAGTGTCTTGCATATGTGTAACACGATGAGCTTGATAATGATGATGTATGATCAATCGACTTGACTATGACGATACCAGCTATAGGGGCACTCACTTTTATTTGAACAGAATTGGAGCTAAAAACATAAGATACAACAATATAGTGTTTAAACAACCATAGTCCAACCACCCGAAAAAACGTAAGAGACAAATAATATCATGGTTGCAACGGTACCTGTAACCTAATAAAGGACGAACATGACCCATAGTAACCAAAAAATGGCTAAAGCTCCTAAAATTGCGTCGGATCGAAACAAATACTTCTAAGTATCAATATGTTTTTTGTCTGTTAGAAATGCGAAAAGCGTGCAATGATAAATTATACGGTAAAAATACTGTGCTTCTTTCAATTCTCTTTTTTTTCAATTCTCTTTCAAGCATAAAAAGGAACTAATTTGTCACGAGCAAATCCATCCATTTTTCTTATTCATTCTCTATTTGTAGAGCGCCAATTCAAACAAATTTTTTTCTGAGACAACTCTACCATAATAGACGCCTAAAATACTCAATTTATCAGGTCTTGCGGCAGAAAGGTTGCATACAAAAATATAGTATCTCAAGCATGCACACATAGAAATTGGCATAGTCTAAGCAGTATTCTTCGACAAATTACTCAATGATCCCCATAAATCCCCAACAGATCCCAATAAATTTCTTATTTATGGCCTAGCCATAAATTTTGAGGAGATCGTGGCCTTTTAAGTGACACCAGAGAAAACGGCAATATTTGAAATACGATCAACCCTAATGGCGAAATTAGAATTTTGGGAGGAGAAAAATCGCCAAGAATTTGTACCACCCCTTTTAATTGGTCAAACCATTTATAGTGAAGGGTCACAGTTTATTAAATATTTAAAGTTGCAATTTTGGTGCTATGGGATATAAGTTTTTGCTGCAGCTTATAAAATGATCTTTGTATTCCTCAACAGATGCACGAAAATAAACGTTCTACATCCTAAGCGGGAAGCTGATACTTCCCCAGGGTTTGCCTGCTTGAGGCACATTCTTGTCATCTTTGCTACGTAAGCTGAAGTCCAACTAAGAGCGGTCTTCTCCAGGAGACAAAAACTTTAAAAAAATTTAAAAGGTCTAAAAATATCAAAAAAAGCTGTAAAGAACTAAAAAGGAATTTAAAACAAAATAACAATCAGGGGGCAACACTTGGAAGGGGCAAGGTTAAAAAAAATATATAAAATACCTTTATTTCTAGTGAACCTTTATTTAGAACCTTTATTTCTAGTGAACTTGTATTTAGTGAACACTTTTATTTATAGTGAAAGGGGAGGGCCACAGTTTATTAAATATTTATAGTTGCAATTTTGGTGCTATGGGGTATAAGTTTTTGCAATTGTTGCAGCTTATAAAATGATCTTTGTATTGCTCAACAGATGCAAGAAAATCAACATTCTGCATCCTAAGGATGAGGGTGATCCTTCCTCAGGATTTGCCTGCTTGATGCTCATTCTTGTCACATTGGCTTGTAAGCTGAAGTCCAACTAAGAGCGATCTTTCTCCAGGAGACAAAAACTTAAAAAAAAATCTAAAAAGTCTAGAAAAATAAAAATAAATATAAAGAACTATAAGGGAATCAAAAAAATAACAATTAGGGGCAACACCTGGAAGGGAGAAGATTTAAAAAAAAAAGTAAAATGCCTTTATTTCTGTTTTCAATGAAAGAAATTCGGAAAAACCAAAAACCCTAGAATAGATTTTGAAAAAATATATTTTGTATCTTCATTATAAATAGGAAAAATCTTTAACCTCCCCGACCCCCATATTTTTCCATGAATTATAATTGCAATGAACAATATTGAATATCTGGTTTTGGCACTGATAGCTTTTTATGCTTTCTATTGTGTATAATTTTGAGTAACCTCATTACATCAATTATGACTGGTCTCCAGACTCTCTAGTATAAATGTGATTTCAGATTCAAATGTGACGTAATTGTATTGTTCTGACAGGATGGTGAACTAGACCAGTCCATTTGCAAAATCCCCCAGTACGGCAGGTCCGACCATCTGTCTCATGTTTCAACCACTTGTCTTAAATTTTAGGCTATCTGTCTCAAAAGTGAACCAACAGTAGAGTGAAATTTTCATTTTACTTTTTATTGGCTGTCAGTAACGTTTTGGCTTAAGGCATAAAATACCATTTTGCTTTTTAATAGCTTTTCGTCACTGGAAAACGACTCTGATTAGTTGAAAGTTATTTCATCCGACCATTCATCCAATAAAAAACGATTCCACGCTACTGCTGGTTCAAACTCGAAACAGAGGGCACAGTTTGTAATGCAGTCGTACATGCTCATGCGCTTGTGACAGTAAGCAAGCGTTCTGGTCCAAAATAGAGAGACTGGGATTACCTTTTTAGAGTAACCGTGATACGTCTTGTTCACCTTTCCTACTCTGACTTAGTCAGGTCTTACTCTAGCTAGAATATCTGTTGGTTTTTAGGCCCAAAAATACAGCAAGAACTTGCTCGAACAGCGAGATGCTATTTGATGTCGTATTTATGTATACATCTGTTAAAACTTGGGAATATCAAAAATAACAAACTTAACAAGCTTCTGCAAGAAAATAACCTCCACATCGACAAGGCAACTTTTAAAGTGACCTCATTCACCAATACTCTACAATAGCATTAAAGCAGCAAAAATGCATATAATTTTGAGTTATAATAGTTTCAAAGTGACAAGGAATTACGTAAATTACGTAAAAAATTTAGCAGACAAACCTAAATTATAATTCTAAGTTCTGAATACAGTTTTACTTCTCAAAACATATAACCAATAATTCAAATGCACACAAATACCTCCGTGTCGATTAAATTCAGATAGTGAGGTTGCAAAGATGATAAGAAATACGAAGGAATACAAAATCAAAGGGTTTAGATTTGGCAGTATAAAACATATATTTCTAATTTTCTGCACTCCTGTTCTGTCCTAAGGGTGATATAGGGTGAAAGGTTTTTTTAAAGATGAACTTAAATATGGGAATATGATATATATTATCGAACTGGGACGAATAACTTACCTTTTAGGACAAGAGAAAATATTTAGGAAAGGACGAGGGGGTGAGAGTTGTGGGTCGTATGATGTGTATATGTGAAGAATTGAGGAAATTACAAAAGTAAGTGTATGAAAAAGGAATGTTTAATGAGAAATGACTGGTCAGTATAATGAGTGATGAATGTTTTTCATGTGTTGAAATGTACGGACGATTTCTCAGGCTAGCAACGGAGCACAGAAATAGATGCGTAATTTCCGCACTGGTTTGGGTTATATACCTTTTAGAACACAGTACACAATACCATAATTATGTATTAACTAGCCCTTAGCTAACCCACACAAAATCATCTAGCAAGAGTAATTGTGAGAAAACTTCAACTACCGGTATGTGTTGCTATAAAACTCTCAGTATTTATAGTTCTTCATTATATGAATAGCCTATATTAAAAGATAAGATATATACATACGTCTATAAATTTAGTTACCATTTTAGTGACCCAGTGCTATTAATAATTAGAATCACAATAATCTATATATATAAAAATAAGTTGTTTGTCTGTCTGTCCGCATATGACGTCTGAATTATTTCATCATATACCAATTGAAAAACGAATGTATTCAAGCCGAAGTAGCTGAATCAGTAATGCGTTATGTTCCAGGTTCTAAGTCCGAGAGGTTCCAGGTTTGAACCTTGGCTTTAGCATTAATACCAAAGAAGAAAAAAACTAAAAAAGGTAAAAACTGCAAAAAAAACTAAAAAGAAAATACTAAAAAACTAAAAAAGCTAAAAAAACTAAAAAAACTAAAAAAGGTAAAAAACTAAAAACTGAAAAAGAGAAAAAACTAAAAAAAGGTAAAAACTACAAAAAACTAAAAAGAAAAAACTAAAAACTAATAAAAAAATTAAATAAACTAAAAACTGAAAAAGAAAAAAAAATAAAAAAAAGGAAAAAACTGAAAAATAAAAGAGAAAAAGAAAATAAAAAAAAATTAAATAAAAAAACTAAAAAGGTAAAAACTACAAAAAAAAACTAAAAAGAAAAAAAAAAGGTAAAAACCAAGAAAAAAAAAACTAAAAAGAAAAAACTGAGACTGGGACACAAATGACGACCGGGATACAGGGAATATAAATGACGACCGGGACACTCAAAGAGATATTACAGACTGGAACACCGGGACACAAATAACGACCGGGACACAGGGAATATAAATGACGACTGGGACACAGGGACACAGCTACAACGGGGACGCCGGGGGGCACAGGGGGGATATATAAATGACGATGGGGACACAGGGAATGTTTGATTAGCAATCACCATCAACAAAGCTCAAGGGCAATCATTAGAATAATGAGGTATAGATCTGAATACGGATTGTTTTTCCCATGGACAATTATATGTTGCATGTTCAAGAGTCGATAAACGTGACAATTTATTTATATGTACAGACAATGGGACAGCGAAGAATGTTGTATATTCGCAAGTCTTACGTAGTTAAAACATACATATATATATATATCTATCTATATTCACAGGTAGGACACAGGGACACAACTACAATGTCGCGTAACTAATATGGCGGGTAGCGACTTACGCGCACGGGGGGGGGGCACTACTAGCTGTTGAGGTGGCACTTAGCGCCACCCCAACAGCTAGTATTATAATATGTTTGTTATTATATAGATGTAACAATAATAAAGGCTCATATTCAGTGAGCCATTACCATCATTAACAATAAGTCAAGGAGCTTTTCAGAAATACTTTGCACTTTTTATATAGAATTTGGGGCAGAGATGAGGAATTTTATTTCAAATTCATAATTTTCTGCATCATTGGTTTTTCATTTGTCTCAATAATCTACACCTGTAAGCTTGCGCAGCACCTGGTTGTGACACCAACACACCCTGTTGGAGAATAGATCCGTCAATTAAAACGAAGAAATATTTTCATTTCCTGCATAATATAATATTGATAAAACCAAATAAAATAAGTTCGAACCGTAAAAACTGCGCAAGTTGGCAAGTAAATAGCAACGAAAACCACACTACCTTTCCATACAAAACAAACACAACGTAGAAACAATAGCAAAAATTTTTCAAGACAGTGAAATTCAATTCAGTGAATATTTCAGCCCTATGTCCATGGGCTGTCTTCAGCACAACACCAGAAAAAAAATGTATATATGAAATTACATTAAAATGCGAAAATTAAAACTAAGTTTTAATGTAAGTTTATGCATATTAATGTAAGCATTTTAATATATATATATATATATATATATATATATATATATATATATATATATATATATATATATATATATATATATATATATATATCTATATATATAAAAATAAGTTGTCTGTGGATCTGTGGATCGTGGATCAGGTGACGTCATGTTTCGGCTGACGTCATGAAATTAGTTGCCATCATTTTTGCTTTGAAGGTGACGTCATTCAAGTTATATAAGACATATGTTCGCTCAGAATTCTATTAATGTTTAAGTTTACAATGACTGATGAAGATGCTCAAAGAGTCTATGCCAAAAAACTTGCTGCTGATAGAGAAAGTCAGAAAAGAAAGCGTGCCGAGGAACTACCAGAGCAACGCGAAAGCAGACTTGCTGCTAAAAGAGAAAGTGAAAAAAGAAGGCGTGCCGAGGAAAAAAGAAGGCGTGCCGAGGAATCAAAAGACCAGCAGGGAAACAGGCTTGAGGCTGATAGAGAAAGAAAGAACAGAAAGCATGCCGAGGAACTACCAGAGCAACGCAGAAGCAGACTTGCTGCTAAAAGAGAAAGTGAAAAAGAAGGCTTGCCGAGGAATCAAAAGACCAGCAGGGAAACAGGCTTGCTGCTGATAGAGAAGGAAAGAACAGAAAGCATGCCGAGGAACTACCAGAGCAACGCAGAAGCAGACTTGCTGCTAAAAGAGAAAGTGAAAAAAGAAGGCGTGCCGAGGAATCAAAAGACCAGCAGGGAAACAGGCTTGCTGCTGATAGAGAAAGTAAGAAAAGAAAGCGTGCCGAGGAATCAGAGCAATCTGAAAGTTATCGCCTGGCATTCAGGTACAACCCAGTCGATGATTATAGCTGTAGTAGATGTGTTCAAATCGGGACAATGTCTAAAATTTGTCCCTATTGCAAGGCCTTGAAATTCAATGGTGAAACAATGGGAATGTGTTGCGCCTCAGGAAAAGTTAAACTTCCTCTATTGGCTGCACCACCAGAGCCATTTAAGACTTTCCTTACTGGAACTACGTCAGAATCTAAGCGTTTTTTGTCAAAAATCAGACAATACAACTCATGTTTCCAAATGACGTCGTTTGGAGCCCAAATCGAAAATCCAGATCAATTTATGTCTACTTTCAAAGTAAAAGGGCAAATTTATCATAAAGCAGGGTCCCTTCTACCATTCTCAGGCGAGAATCATAAATTTTTACAATTGTACTTCATCAGTGATAGAAATTCTGAATTGAATGCACGTTGCGAAATTTCTCCCAACGTTGAAAGGACAATCGTTTCCCAATTGCAACATCTTTTCCACGAAAATAATAAGTTAGTGCGTCTGTTCAAAACAGCCATCGATTTGATGCCTACTGATACTCATAAAATTGTTATTTCCGCTGACAAAACGCCTCCTGGCCAACATGTGCGTAGATACAATGCTCCGACTATCGACGAAGTGGCAATCGTTATGGTCGGTGATCAGTTTTTACCTCGAGATATTATTCTACATAAGCGAAACGCTCAGTTGTTAAGAATTGCTGAAACTCATCGATGCTACGATGCCCTACAATATCCTATCATTTTTTGGGATGGAGCCGACGGCTATCACTTTAATATTAAATTGATGAATCCAGCCACTAACAAAGAAATGAATAAGAAATGCAGTGCAATGCATTATTATTCCTATAGACTAATGATTCGGCAGGATGAAGAAAATTATATTTTAAAATGCTCTGAATTGTTTCACCAATTTGTCGTGGATATGTATGCTAAAATTGAATCAGAACGTTTGCTATATATCCGCCTGAATCAGACCAAGCTCCGCTCTGAACAATACATTCATTTGCGAGATGCAGTTATAAATGACGGTAATACCACAAACGTTGGAAGATTAACAATTTTACCTTCGTCATATGCTGGCAGTCCCCGTCATATGCATGAATATCCTCAAGATGCTATTGCGTATGTTCGTCTCTATGGTCGTCCAGATTTATTTATTACATTTACATGTAATCAATCTTGGGAGGAGATACTGCAGCTTTTACATCAAGTACAATCGGCGGTTCATAGGCATGACATTACGGCACGTGTCTTCCGGCAAAAGTTGAAATCACTGATAAACTACCTTGTAAAACATGAAGTGTTTGGGTCAGTGCGATGCTGGATGTACTCAGTGGAATGGCAAAAACGAGGTTTGCCACACGCACATATACTAATCTGGCTACATAAAAAAATTACTTCAAACGAAATTGATGATGTGATTTCCGCTGAAATACCTGATAAAAATGTCGATAAGGGGTTACATGATATTATTGTAAAAAATATGATACATGGACCTTGCGGTGCACTGAACGAAAATTCACCATGCATGGCCAAAGGAAGGTGCACAAAGCAATATCCTCGACTTTTAGTACCCAAAACAATTACTGGCAATGATGGTTACCCACAATATAGAAGAAGATCTACTGAAGATGGCGGTAAAACAGCAATAATAAAGAAGCGTAACGGTACCACCATCGAAGTAGATAACCAGTGGGTTGTTCCATATTCCCCTTTATTATCAAAAACATTTAATGCACACATAAACGTTGAATACTGTAACTCCGTAAAGGCAATCAAATACATATGTAAATACGTCAACAAAGGCAGTGACATGGCAGTTTTTGGCTTGCAGTCCGAAATCAAAGATTTCGATGAAATCGTAGAATATCAGGCTGGAAGATACATAAGCAGTAATGAAGCTTTTTGGCGAATTCTTTCATTTCCGATACATGAACGTAGTCCAGCTGTTGTTCACTTAGCGGTACATTTACAGAATGGTCAACGTGTTTATTTCACGGAAACCAACGTGCAACAAAGAGTCCTGAATCCACCGGATACAACATTAACAGCTTTTTTTTCGCTTTGCAAAAATGATTCTTTTGCAAAAAAACTGCTGTATACTGAAGTGCCTTCGTATTACACGTGGAATACTAAAAATAAAGTATTTGAACGTCGAAAACAGGGTAAGTCAGTCGACGGCCAACCTACCATCTTCAAAGATACCACGATAGGAAGACTCTACACCGTTCACCCCAATCAACATGAATGCTTCTTTCTACGCCTGCTTTTGGTGAATGTACCCGGTCCGACATCCTTTGAGTATTTGAGGACTGTAAATGGTACTATACATGACACTTACCGTAGTGCATGCCAAGCTCTGAATTTATTGGAGAATGACCAACACTGGGATAACTGCATCAATGACGCGTGCGAAACGTCAACCCAAAGTCAAATTCGTGCATTGTTTGGCATCATTTTAACAATTTGCTCTCCATCAGCTCCTACAGATTTATGGGAAAAATATAAGTCAAAAATGCCCGAAGATATACTTCATCGAAAACAGTTAGAGACGTCAGACATGACTTTTGATTTTACATCAGAAATATATAACTACACTTTAGTTGTTATAGAAGATTTGTGCATAAGTATGGCAAACAAACCTCTTCAGGGTTTGGGAATGCCTTCACCTAACCGTATCGCTGCTGTTTCGACATGTGTAGAATTGGATCGTGAACAAAGTTACAGTACGAGTGATCTATTGTCGTATGTACAAAATAACATGTCCAAGTTAACGTCGGAACAAAAAGACATTTATGATACGATAATGCATTGTGTCGATAACAACGTTGGAGAAATTTTCTTTTTGGATGCGCCAGGAGGTACTGGTAAAACGTTTGTGATAAAACTGATTCTGGCATCAATTCGATCTAAAAATGATATAGCGTTGGCAATTGCGTCGTCCGGAATAGCCGCAACATTGCTGCCTGGTGGAAGAACTGCTCATTCCGCTTTGAAATTGCCTCTGAACTTGCATTCTACAGAAACTCCCACGTGCAATATTTCCAAATCATCTGGGATGGGTAAAGTATTGCAGCAATGCAAACTTATTATTTGGGATGAGTGCACAATGGCACACAAAAAATCGCTCGAGGCTCTGGATCAATGCTTGAAAGATTTGCGAGGGAAGTCGAAACCCTTTGGCAGCACCTTAATATTGCTTGCGGGAGATTTCAGGCAAACATTACCTATAATACCTAGATCAACTCCTGCAGACGAAATGAATGCTTGCCTGAAAAATTCTAATTTATGGGCACACGTAAAAACATTAAAATTAACTACAAATATGCGTGTCCGATTGCAAAACGATGACTCTGGTCAAACATTTTCAGATCAATTGCTGGCAATGGGAAACGGAAAGCTCCCAGTAGACTCAGTTTCAGGACGTATACAACTACCTGCTGATTTCTGTAATTTAGTGACGTCCAAAATTGAATTGATTGAAAAAGTATTTCCGAATATTCTAAAAAATTATAAAAATAATAAATGGCTAAGTGAAAGAGCGATTCTCGCACCCAAAAATATAGACGTCCACGAAATCAACAATATTGTTTTGACCAAGATTCAAGACCAGGCAGTCCTTTACAAGTCAGTCGACACAGTTTTGGAACCAAATGAAGCGGTTAATTATCCATCTGAATTTTTAAATTCCATAGATCCTTCAGGGTGTCCACCACACCTGCTACAACTAAAAATAGGCGTACCAATAATACTTTTAAGAAATATCAACCCACCAAAGCTTTGCAATGGCACGCGACTTGCCGTAAAAAAAACAATGGAAAACCTAATAGATGCCACAATCTTGACAGGGCCTTATGAGGGTGAGGCTGTTCTTATTCCTCGCATTCCCATGATTCCAACGGATCTGCTTTTTCAATTTAAAAGATTGCAATTCCCAATTCGATTAGCATTTGCAACCACCATCAACAAAGCTCAAGGGCAATCACTAGAAAAATGCGGTATAGATCTTAATACAGATTGCTTTACCAATATACAATTGTATGTTGCATCTTTGAGGGTCGGTAAACCTGACAATCTATTTATACGCACAGACAATGGGACAGCGAAGACTGTTGTATATTCACAAGTTTTACGTAGTTAATTTGTATTGTATCTATCTATCTATCTATCTATATAAAAACGAGTTGTGTGTATGCATGTTTGTTTGTTTGTAAAAAGAGCGTTTGCATATGACGTCATTATTAGTACATACGGCTTTGTATATGGACAGACAATGGGAAAGCCAAGAATGTTGTATATTCGCAATTTTTACGTAGTTTGAAACACATATATAAATCTATCTATATTCACAGGTGGGACACAGGGACACAACTACAATGGCGCGTAACTAATATGGCGCGTAACTAATATGGCGCGTAACGACTTACGCGCGCGGGGGGGCTTGGGGGGGCGTGAAGCGCCCCACCAACTAGGTGTTGGGGTGGCGCGAAGCGCCACCACTAGTATATATATATATATATATATATATATATATATATATATATATATATATATATATCTATATTCACAGGTGGGACATAGGGACACAACTACAATGGCGCGTAACTAATATGGCGCGTAACGACTTACGCGCGCGGGGGGCTTGGGGGGGGGGCGCGAAGCGCCCCCACCAACTAGGTGTTGGGGTGGCGCGAAGCGCCACCCCAACAGCTAGTATATATATATATATATATATATATATATATATATATATATATATATATATATATATATATATATATATATATATATATATATATATATATATATATATATATATATATATATATATATATATATATATATATAGATTGTCTGTGTGTGAGTGTGTGTGTCGAGTGACGTCATGTTTGTATGTCGACTGACGTCATGAAGTTAGTTGTCGTCATGTTTGTTATGACGATGACGTCATTAAAGGTATTTAAGACATTCGTTCACGGAAAAATGTTTAATTGTAAAATGACTGAAGAACCTACAATGGCAACAGCCGAGGAAGCTGCTCAAAGAGTCTATGCCAAAAAACTTGCTGCTGATAGAGAAAGTAAGAAAAGAAAGCGTGCCGAGGAATTACAAGAACAGCAAGAAAACAGGCTTGCGGCTGATAGAGAAAGTAAGAAAAGAAAGCGTGCCGAGGAATCACAAGAACAGCAAGAAAACAGGCTTGCGGCTAAAGAACGCAAAACCGTGCAGTTAGATGAAAATCCACCTGGACAGCGAGAGTCAAAACATATCAAAACTGAAAATGATAGCGATGATGATTGGGTTTGGGATTTTGACTTGGATAAGGTCATCAATGCCTACCAGATTTAAGTTAAAAAAAACAAAGGTTCGGCGATATATACTTTATAGTGACGCTGAAAAATAAAGAAGAAAAAGAAAACTGAAAAAAGAAAAAAGGTAAAAAACTAAAAACAACTAAAAAGAAAAAACACTCAAAGAGAAATTACGGACCGGGACACAAATGACGACCGAGACAGAGGGAATATAAATGACGACCGGGACACTCAAAGAGAAATTACAGACTGGGACACCGGGACACAAATGACGACCGGGACACAGGGAATATAAATGACGACCGGGACACAGGGACACAACTACAACGGGGATGCCGGGGGCACAGGGGGATATATAAATGACGACGAGGACACAGGGAATGTTGGATTAGCAATCATCATCAACAAAGCTTAAGGGCAATCATTAGAATAATGAGGCATAGATCTGAATACGGATTGTTTTTCCCATGAACAATTTTATGTTGCATGTTCAAGAGTCGGTAAACCTGACAATCTACTTATATGCAGAGACAATGGGACATCGAAGAATGTTGTATATTCGCAAGTTTTACGTAGTTAAAAACAAATATATATCCATAACGAAAAGAAAAATCTTTTCTCTTTTATCTGTATTCACAGGTGAGACACAGGGACACAACTACAATGGCGCGTAACTACTATGGCGCGTAACGACTTACGCGCGTGGGGGGGCTTGGGGGGCGCGAAGCGCCCCCTCCAACTAGGGGTTGGGGTGGCGCGAACCGCCACCCCAACAGTTAGTATATATATATATATATACTAGCTGTTGGGGTGGCGCTTCGCGCCACCCCAACACCTAGTTGGTGGGGGCACTTCGCGCCCCCCCCCAAGCCCCCCCGCGCGCGTAAGTCGTTACGCGCCATAATAGTTACGCGCCATTGTAGTTGTGTCCCTATGTCCCACCTGTGAATATAGATAGATATATATATATATATATATATATATATATATATATATATATATATATATGGTTTTAACTACGTAAAACTTGCGAATATACAACATTCTTTGCTGTCCCATTGTCTTTGCATATAAATAGATTGTCAGGTTTACCGACTCTTGAACATGCAACATATAATGGTCCATGGGAAAACAATCTGTAGTCAGATCTATACCTCATGATTCTAATGATTGCCCTTGAGCTTTGTTGATGGTGATTGCTAATCGACCATTCCCTGTCCCGGTGTCCCGTTCGTCATTTACATCCCCCTGTTTCCCCCGGTGTCCCCGTTGTAGTTGTGTCCCTGTGTCCCGGTCGTCATTTATATTCCCTGTGTCCCGGTCGTCATTTGTATCCCGGTGTCCCGGTCTGTATATACATTCGTTTTTTAGTTTTGTTTTTCTCCTTTATTTTTTTCCTTTTTTTTTCTTTTTTAGCTTATTTAGATTTTTAGATTTTTTAGTTTTTTTATGAGTGTCGTCATTTATTTTTTTCTTTTTTAGTTCTTTTAGTTTTTACCTTTTTTAGTTTTTTTTTAGTTTTTTAGATGAAAATTTTTTTTAGTTTTTTCCTTTTTTCTTTTTAGTTTTTTATTGGTTTTTACCTTTATGTTAGCTTGTTTTTCAGTTTTTTCCTTTTTTTTATTTTTTTTTTATTTTTTATTTTTTTTAGTTTTTTACCTTTTTTTAGTTTTTTAGTTTTTTTAGTTTTTTAGCTTTTTTACTTTTTTTATTAGTTTTTAGTTTTTTTGTAGTTTTTGCCTTTTTTTAGTTTTTTCAGTTTTTTTTTTAGTTTTTTATTGGTTTTTACCTTTATTTTAGCTTATTTTTCAGTTTTTTCCTTTTATTTAGTTTTTTTTAGTTTTTAGTTTTTTTAGTTTTTTACCTTTTTTTAGTTTTTTTAGTTTTTTTAGTTTTTTAGCTTTTTTATTTTTTTTATTAGTTTTTAGTTTTTTTTGTAGTTTTTGCCTTTTTTTTTAGTTTTTTTAGTTTTTTAGCTTTTTTATTTTTTTATTAGTTTTAGTTTTTTTTGTAGTTTTTGCCTTTTTTTAGTTTTTTCAGTTTTGACGTCACCTGATCCAGTTTTTTCAGGTGACGTCACCTGATCCACGATCCACAGATCCACAGACAACTTATTTTTATATATATAGATAGTTTTTTTTTTTACTTATGTCCTGGTCGTCATTTATGCTCCCTGTGTCCCGGTGCTTTGTTGATTGCTAATCGAACATTCCTTTTGTCCTGGTCGCTTTCTCTTTGAGTTCGTCATTTATTTTTTTCTTTTTTAGTTCTTTTAGTTTTTACCTTTTTTAGTTTTTTTTAGTTTTTTAGATGAAAATTTTTTTAGTTTTTTCCTTTTTTTCTTTTTAGTTTTTTATTGGTTTTTACCTTTATTTTAGCTTATTTTTCAGTTTTTTCCTTTTTTTTTAGTTTTTTTTTATTTTTTATTTTTTTTAGTTTTTTACCTTTTTTTAGTTTTTTTAGTTTTTTTAGTTTTTTAGCTTTTTTACTTTTTTTATTAGTTTTTAGTTTTTTTTTGTAGTTTTTGCCTTTTTTTAGTTTTTTCAGTTTTTTTTTTAGTTTTTTATTGGTTTTTACCTTTATTTTAGCTTATTTTTCAGTTTTTTCCTTTTTTTTTTAGTTTTTTTTAGTTTTTAGTTTTTTTTAGTTTTTTACCTTTTTTACTTTAATATTAAATTGATGAATCCAGCCACTAACAAAGAAATGAATAAGAAATGCAGTGCAATGCATTATTATTCCTATAGACTAATGATTCGGCAGGATGAAGAAAATTATATTTTAAAATGCCGTGAATTGTTTCACCAATTTGTCGTGGATATGTATGCAAAATTGAATCAGAACGTTTGCTATATATCCGCCTGAATCAGACCAAGCTCCGCTCTGAACAATACATTCATTTGCGAGATGCAGTTATAAATGACGGTAATACCACAAACGTTGGAAGATTAACAATTTTACCTTCGTCATATGCTGGCAGTCCACGTCATATGCATGAATATGCTCAAGATGCTATTGCGTATGTTCGTCTCTATGGTCGTCCAGATTTATTTATTACATTTACATGTAATCAATCTTGGGACGAGATACTGCAGCTTTTACTTCAAGGACAATCGGCGGTTCATAGGCATGACATTACGGCACGTGTCTTCCGGCAAAAGTTGAAATCACTGATAAACTACCTTGTAAAACATGAAGTGTTTGGGTCAGTGCGATGCTGGATGTACTCAGTGGAATGGCAAAAACGAGGTTTGCCACACGCACATATACTAATCTGGCTACATAAAAAAATTACTTCAAACGAAATTGATGATGTGATTTCCGCTGAAATACCTGATAAAAATATCGATAAGGGGTTACATGATATTATTGTAAAAAATATGATACATGGACCTTGCGGTGCACTGAACGAAAATTCACCATGCATGGCCAAAGGAAGGTGCACAAAGCAATATCCTCGACTTTTAGTACCCACAACAATTACTGGCAATGATGGTTACCCACAATATAGAAGAAGATCTACTGAAGATGGCGGTAAAACAGCAATAATAAAGAAGCGTAACGGTACCACCATCGAAGTAGATAACCAGTGGGTTGTTCCATATTCCCCTTTATTATCCAAAACATTTAATGCACATATAAACGTTGAATACTGTAACTCCGTAAAGGCAATAAAATATATATGTAAATACGTCAACAAAGGCAGTGACATGGCAGTTTTTGGCTTGCAGTCCGAAATCAAAGATTTCGATGAAATCGTAGAATATCAGGCTGGAAGATACATAAGCAGTAATGAAGCTGTTTGGCGAATTCTTTCATTTCCGATACATGAACGTAGTCCAGCTGTTGTTCACTTAGCGGTACATTTACAGAATGGTCAACGTGTTTATTTCACGGAAACCAACGTGCAACAAAGAGTCCTGAATCCACCGGATACAACATTAACAGCTTTTTTTTCGCTTTGCAAAAATGATTCTTTTGCGAAAAAACTGCTGTATACTGAAGTGTCTTCGTATTACACGTGGAATACTAAAAATAAAGTATTTGAACGTCGAAAACAGGGTAAGTCAGTCGACGGCCAACCTACCATCTTCAAAGATACCACGATAGGAAGACTCTACACCGTTCACCCCCAATCAACATGAATGCTTCTTTCTACGCCTGCTTTTGGTGAATGTACCCGGTCCGACATCCTTTGAGTATTTGAGGACTGTAAATGGTACTATACATGACACTTACCGTAGTGCATGCCAAGCTCTGAATTTATTGGAGAATGACCAACACTGGGATAACTGCATCAATGACGCGTGCGAAACGTCAACCCCAAGTCAAATTCGTGCATTGTTTGGCATCATTTTAACAACTTGCTCTCCATCAGCTCCTACAGAGTTATGGGAAAAATATAAGTCAAAAATGTCCGAAGATATACTTCATCGAAAACAGTTAGAGACGTCAGACATGACTTTTGATTTTACACCAGAAATTTATAACTACACTTTAGTTGTTATAGAAGATATTTGCATAAGTATGGCAAACAAACCTCTTCAGGGTTTGGGAATGCCTTCACCTAACCGTATCGCTGCTGTTTCGACATGTGTAGAATTGGATCGTGAACAAAGTTACAGTACGAGTGATCTATTGTCGTATGTACAAAATAACATTTCCAAGTTAACGTCGGAACAAAAAGACATTTATGATACGATAATGCATTGTGTCGATAACAACGTTGGAGAAATTTTCTTTTTGGATGCGCCAGGAGGTACTGGTAAAACGTTTGTGATAAAACTGATTCTGGCATCAATTCGATCTAAAAATGATATAGCGTTGGCAATTGCGTCGTCCGGAATAGCCGCAACATTGCTGCCTGGTGGAAGAACTGCTCATTCCGCTTTGAAATTGCCTCTGAACTTGCATTCTACAGAAACTCCCACGTGCAATATTTCCAAATCATCTGGGATGGGTAAAGTATTGCAGCAATGCAAACTTATTATTTGGGATGAGTGCACAATGGCACACAAAAAATCGCTCGAGGCTT